>NC_059377.1:43634500-43662000 GCF_019703515.2 Myxocyprinus asiaticus | reverse complement strand
TCATGCCTCCTCAGGGCCAAAGGCCAAGCACCTTTTGCCTGCCGATTACCTTTGGGCCAAAGAAGGCCAACTGGGTATTAAGATGTGGTCAGTGTCAAAGGTGTAGTTTAGCTGAGTCAGGTCAGAGGGTCAGGCTAGTGGGGCGGTTCCAGAAAGGGGGCAGGGTCAGGTGGTCGTGGATAGGAATGGATGGGGTCAGGCGAATCCAGGACCGAAATTAGGTCAGACTCGCTGGCCGCTGGCAAAGGGTCAGACCCGCCAGCCGCTGGCAAAGGGTCAGACTTGTCAGCTGCTGGCAAAGTGTCAGACTGCTGGCTGTGGTGAAGGGTCAGACTCACTGGCCACTGGCAAGGGGTCAGACTCACCAGCTGCTGGCAAAGGCTCAGACTCGCCGGCTGCTAGCAAGGAATCAGACCTGCCGGCCACTAGTGAAGGGTCAGACTCGCCGGCCTCTAGCAAAGGATCAGACTCGCTGGCTACTGGCAAAGGGTCAGACTCGTCGGCAGCTGGCAAAGTGTCAGCCTTGCAGGCCACTGGCAAAGTGTCAGACTCACCGGCCATGACAAAGGATCAGACTCGCCAGCTGCTGGCACTGGGTCAGACTCACCAGCCATGGAAAAGGGTCAGACTCCCCAGCCGCTGGCAAAAGGTCAGACTTGCCGATCGCTGGCAAAGGGTCAGACTCGCCAGCCGTGGCAAAGCATCAGACTCGCTGGCCTCTGGCAAAGGGTCAGAATCGTTGCCGCTGGCAAAGGGTCAGAGTTGAGAGAGAGCGAGCTGCAGTGAACTCGTTCGCAGGAACCTGACTCATCCTCCTCTTGAGGGTGGTGGGGAGAAGGGCTGCAGTGATGAGGAAAGCCACAGCGGACCACTCCAGAAAAACCACAGGAGGAACTGCAGACCTCCTCCTCTTCCTGGGGTTTTGGAAGGGAGAGCAGCAAGAGGAGGATTCCAAGTCTCAGAGGGTGGCTGTGAAATCTCCTCCAGAGGAAGGGAGTGATGACTCAAGACATCATCCTCAGCAGCAAGGTCTCTCAAACGAATGGCAATAGTAATGAACTCCATCAGGCTCCAACTGGCATTACCTTCAGGCATCGGAGTTCTTATGGGATCATTAGCCGCGTTTCCACTGTTGGGCCTAATGAGGGCATGCTAGTGCATGCCAGGGCCAGTTGCGTTCCCACTGTAACTTCTTAGGTAGTGTTGCATTTTCTTCAAGAGTATTATAAGATCTATGCATTGTGTCCACTGCTCAGTGATCGAATTGTAGCTGGACTGTCTTCATTTTTTGGGAGCAACAGCTGTTTTATATTCTGTTTATGTTTCACCAAATTACAAATGAAAATGGGACAAAAGACACTTCTTTTTACAACTTATAAACTGTGCTTTTTTTGCTCTGAGCATTCACTCGATACACAGTATACTTGGTATTTGAGTAAAACAATATGTGCTGTATTCTACATGAGAACTGTGTACGATATGTACAATGTTTGACCATAAATTGAGTTCCAGCATACAACGAAATCTACGAATATTAACTGACATTTAAACTGGCTCAGTCAGGTCATTTTCTGCAAGTTTTTGTCAAAACAAAAACAATTGTATAATAGAATTAGGGCTGTGAACTGATTATTATGTTTAATCCAATTAATTACATGATGCCCAGATGGATTAATCACAAGTATATGCATATCAATATTTACCCAGAAAGGCCCCCAAATAAATATAATTTATTATATATATTGACTAAAATTACAATATGTAATTAATATTACAGTTTAGATAATACAAATACATCAGAGACATACTGTTTAATGTGGCAGCAGACAAGTAAAAGCATTAGACAATAAGACAATACAAAAAGTGCCTTTAAAAGTCAAAATATAGTTTGTTTTATTTCCATGTCATTAAACATAATGCTATCACTGACCTACTTCTGTCTGCGCTATTTTGAATTGACAGCCCAAAAAATAATATAATAAAAGATATAATAATAATAATAATAATTTTTTGGCCTGTAAATGTTTAATGAGTACTTGTGAGTTTAATGACATTGTAACAGTTTTTTGTTGCATATACAATTAGTTCTATATGCTGTTTTTGTATAACTGAGTTCAAGTGTTTAATTTCAGTAGTATTTGAATAAAGTACAAATTCCCTTTAAAAATATCTGCACACACATTTTCTGTTTCAGATGATCCGAAGGAGATTGTTGCAAATTTAACAGTAAGTGCATGAAACACATATTTAGCTCAAGCATCCTTCTGACGAAATTACGTTTGTCCACGGCTACATGTGAACTTTGACCTTTCCTGTCAGTGTAAGATGCCGAATCAACACTTTAAACCGTACCTGAAGCAACACCTGCCCAAACGCCTGCATTACGCCATCAACAGACGCATCGAGGACGTGCACCTGCTCATGGACCAGAAGTGGCATGTAGCAATGTGTGTACAAGTGTGTGTGTGTGTTTACTATGAATTATAAAGTAAATAAAGTCATTGTAATGAGCTTTATATAAAAGTGACGTTTAATGGTGCCGTTTTTGGCATTTTACTATTATTATAGTTTAGCTAACTTGTTAGTGAGCATGTGGAAACAAAATATCCACAAACAATGATGTTTTTCATGCTGTTTGAAACTGTATGTCGTGTGTCTGTTGAGAGCAGATCACCTGCTACCTGCGGATTCTTTGGAGATCATGGATTTGACAACAAGATCAGCAGCATGCAGGTCAGTCAATCAGTCTATCGATCAGTCTATCAATCATTTAATGATATATTTAATTATTTTTTGCATGTAATAAATTCACTATGTATTTAATGATTTATTTAAACATTTAAATGTATTTAATTCAATAAATGATTAAATACATGGTAGAATAATTACATGCATTTAATGATTAGGTATTCAAATATTGCACCAGTTCATTAAAAACATTAATTAAATACAAAATGAAATAATTAAATAAATATTAAAATACTTCAATAAATAAGTAATGAAATGTTAAAATATATATATATATATATATATATATATATATATATATATATATATATATATATATATATAAATAAATACATTTAATTAATTTACTAATTGTTTTAAGATTTATTTAAATATTTAATTATTTATGTAATGATACATTTAATTAATGCTCTATGTATTTAATGAATAATTTAATTATGCATTTAAATAGCTTACTATGTATATAATGATTTATTTATATATTTAAATATTTCCCTGTTTATTTAATGATGCATTTAATGAGTTAACTGTGTATTTTTTGATTTATTGAAATATAAATATTCACTTAATTTAATTATTTTTGAGTAATGTGACAATGTATGAAACAATAATGACAGAATTCAAATTCAAATTGTATTTTATTTTATTTTATTGTTGAATCTTTTTTTATATTTCAATTTTCATTTTTCATTGGCAACATGTAAATGCTATGTTAATGAGTGGGTGGTGCCCAAGATACTTTAATACAGTGGTTCTCACACTAGGGGGCTCTGAGAGGTTCCAAGGCATTTGTTATTGATTAATCAAGTTATTATTTCATCAACTGTCAATGAATTCTTTGTGAAAATAAAATGGATTCATGGGGTTTCATTTTTATTATTGTAAGCTTCAAATTATTTACTGATGGAACATGATTGATAAACTATTTTAGAAAAAAGTAAAAAAAAAAAAAAAGTAAAAAAAAGTTTAAAAAAAAATTACGTTTTTTAATTCTAAAAATGCAGAAAGGTTTTTTTTTTCTTTCAGAGATTGGGTTAGTCTGTGGTCATTATAATTAAGTGTGTGTCCTGTGTGTGTAGATCTGTTGGGATTGACTCCTGCTCCTAATAACGGCACACACAGCAGTCTGAACAGCATGCTGAGAAACCTGCCATACACCTCCACACACTGGAAGTGACATCGCCTACACCTTTAACCCCACCCTCTAAAGTGACCTCTGACCTGGGCTATAACTGTGATGAAGAGGTCAGATACTGCATAATCACTGCATAGCCACAAATAATAAAAGAGTAACAAAATCTATACTTTAGCAACACAACTCTATTAATGTATAATATAAAAAGCTTCAAAATGCAAGCACTGTTAATACAATGCATTTATTTTTCAATTAGTGCAGTTTAGATTTTGAGGAAACTATTTAGTAATGACATTTGTCATTAATGTACTTCCACACACTCAGAATCATCATAGCGCCGCCCAGTGGTTGCTCAGGAAAACTGTGCATGAATACAACATCCTTCAGCTGTAAATGTGTTCTTTAATTTACAGAACAACATCAAAGAAAATGCACAGAGATTTTCTCCTCCTGTGGAAGCACAGCTCAACAGTTAAGAATTTTTTACTCCTTCACTTTCTATCTCTGTCTGTTTCAGTTTTAGTGTGTTGGTTTCTGTTTGATTAGTTTTACTTCAGTGTAAATGAATCTTTATTAGTTTCACTCTTGATTCTCATGCTGGTGTGTTTCATCACATGTGTGTGTGTAGATGCAACACACCTGCTGTTTGGCCGTCCAGCAGTTCTCTTTCACATGTCATACACACAGTTGTGTCACTCAGATTACTGCAGTGGTTACAGTCACCAACTCAGCATGCCACTGTGGACAGCATTCACCCATACCACACAGGTACACACACACACACACACACATACACACACACATTTCAGCAACTGTTGTGTGCTGGTACTGGCTTCATGATCTTCTCACGTGTGTGTGTCTGTGTGTGTGTGCATGCGTGTGTGTGTACAGGTGGAAGCAGCAGTGTTGTCGATGTCAAGTGAGTGTGTGAGAGCAGATCCTCGTGTTCAACTCACACACACGTGCAACACGTACAGCCAACAGCCTGATGTTACGCACGTATTCCTGTATCTGCCGGGTCAGTCACACAAACACGTCACGTAATGCACGTAATTCTTCTGAGATTGTGAGATTGAGAGATTGTTCTGACTTAGTGTGCTTTATCTTTTCGAACTGATCGGACTTATGATTTCTGAAAAGTCATCTAGGTTACTAGTGTAACACCAGTTCCCTGAAAGAAGGGAATGAGACTTTTAGTCAGAAACAGATGATAGGGGTCATGCCCAGGAGCCCGATGCTCTCTGATTATATTATCATCACACCAATTCCATTGGCAGATGATGCTTGAAGCTCCGCCCCCTTGCTTCCTGTGAGCGTATTAAGGCGCTTGAGTGTCACCGTCACTAAGAATGCAGAGCCGAGGTGGTCTCTGCACCGTTTCAGCAATAATCAGTCTAGTGGCTAGGGGACATAACTTCTTGATCCCTTCTTTCAGTGAACAGAGGTTACACTAGTAACCTAGACATTCCCTTTCAAGTCAGTCTCTCGACATTACATCAGAAACTGACACTAGTGTTCCCTGTAACACAATGTCATGATGCTGATTTTAGTTGTACTTGTTTTCACACATTAGTAGGGTAAATAATCAGGTATAGCCAGAAATACATCAGTGACATTGATAGTACATTATGCTTTAGTTGGAGAAGCACAATCATCTGAAGATTTGCCAAAAAACCTCACCAAGTGAGGTAAAACAGTGAGAGAGAGAATTATTTTCTCTGACACTAATGCTACAAAAATGTATAGACATTGTGATATTCTGTACAGACACACATGGGGTGTTAGTAGTCTCTGTGCTGATATGGGTCTTACATTGATGTCACAGGAACAAGCTGTTAATCCAGAAAGGAACAAACTTCCTCTGTAAAGGAATCGTCTTTTATAGAGATCAAAGATGTAACTAGCTCATAGGGGTTTAGAGACTACTTTGGCTTTTGAACATCCTCCAAACAGTATGAAGAGCTGATCAATCAATCTGAAATGATTGGTACGCTCTGAATAGATATGTAATGCTCCTACTTGGCAGAGCATTTGTAATATTTTCTCTTCCTCCATACGAAAGGGAGGGGGAGAGAAAGCTTTTAGGGTTATTATCTGTGCCGTAAACGGGGTGGATAAAACCTTGGGAATACAGCTGCTTTGGGCTTCAGAACAGGTTTTGCAAAGCCTAGACAGGAGCTGTCCACTGACAGAGCCTCACTTCATCAGCCATACACTTCACTGAAGTCAGGGCCAGTGGCAAGGCGGTCTTACATGAGAGTGTGCGCAAGTCTGCTCTTTCCATTGGCTCAGATGGGGAGTCCTTTAGTGCTTTCAACACCAAGGACAGATCCCATACAGATATTGCGGCTGGCTTTAGGCATCTCGAACCAAGCATTAACCATTAATCTCGAACCAAGCTCTTGCTTGCCTATGGAACAACCTTCTAATGGGGCTTGATTTTCTGAAATAGCAGCCACTTACACTTTGAGTGTAGATTGGAACAGACCCACATCTAAGCACTCCTATGAAAAATATACTACTTCACTTTATGAAAAGTGAAGTAGTATATTTACTGAACACTGGACTGGATTTTCATCATGAAATAAAAAATATGCCACTTTAGAGCATAGAGGTGTCCTAGCTACATGCTAGCAACATGGTAAAACATGCTAACAACATGTTAAAATAAGCTAAGCACACCTAGCTACATGCTATCAACATGCTAAAACAAGCAAGACACACCTAGCTACATGCTAACAACATGCTAAAACACGCTAGACACACCTAGCTACATGCTAACAATATGCTAAAACAAGCTAGACACACCTTGCTACATGCTAACAACATGCTAAAACAAGCTAGACACACCTAGCTACATTTAACTTTTTGTGTGTAAAATTGGAGGCAGCAGCCAAAAAAATGTGAAGAGTAGAAGAGGTTAATTTTCAATAAAATATTCAGTTCACTCAATCCTAATGACTGTTTTTACAAAGGCGTTTGGTGCTGATATACACATGTAAAAAGTGTTGTGTTTGTCTCTGTGCAGATTTCTCTGTTTCTGCTGAATCCAGATATGGCGCTTCACTCAAACACAGTGCCCATGTATCCTACCTTTAAAAGTGAGTACAACACACCTGACACTATATTCAGCACCAATGCAGTGTGCTCACAGTGTATGTACATGGGTTCTGTTATCTACAGAAGGAGGTTCTCCACCGATACAGTCTGGAGAATAATGGAGTGAATGTGATCGTGGGGCCGATATTCGACTATGATCACGATGGAATGAGAGACATCGACGAGAAGATCAAAGAGTGAGAAACACATGCATATTACAGCTATAAGACAGTATTTTCACATGCACTTTAAAAGCTCAATTTTAAATGGAAAGAAAGAGAGTGCAGAGTCTCCAGAAACAGCTGAATTCCTCTTCTGGTTTGTGTTGGAGTTCTGTTGGTTTTATTTTGTAATTAATGACAGTCTGACTGCTCATTATCCAGCGTATTACAAGACTAACTGTCAGATAAATAAATAAATGAATATGAAATGTTAATGTTTAAATTATTGAAATAGTTTACTGGTAGAGATCGCACAGTGATCCAAGAAGTAGGAAAGATAACTTGCAAAACTGCTTTGAAATCTGTTTATCCTTAAAACAAGATACATTTACTTCAGAATCAGAATAATTAGAATCAGCTTTATTGCCAAGTATGCTTACACATACAAGGAATTTGTGTTGGTGACAGGAGCTTCCAGTGTACAACAATACAAAAACAATGCAAAACAGCAGCAAGACATAGATAATAATAAAAAAATAAAAAATTATTATACACATATGTACATACACACACACACACTCACAAACACACACATACATACACACATACACATACATAGCGCAAATCTAATACAATCTGTTATGTACATTGCAAATTTTTGGCAGAAGAGGTTGGATGTGTTGGATAAATATAAAAAAAGACTAAACTGTGTATTGAAATAGTTATTGCTCAGTGGGACAGTTTAACTGTTCATGAGATGGATAGCCTGAGGGAAAAAACTGTTCCTGTGCCTGATGGTTCTGGTGCTCAGAGCTCTGAAGTGTCGGCCAGAAGGCAACAGTTCAAAAAGGTAGTGGGCAGGGTGAGTGGGGTCCAGAGTGATTTTTCCAGCCTTTTTCCTCACTCTGGAAGTGTATAGTCCTTGCAGGGGGGGCAGGGGGCAACCAATAATCCTCTCAGCAGTCCGAACTGTCCTTTGTAGTCTTCTGATGTCTGATTTCGTAGCTGAACCAAACCAGACAGTTATTGAAGTGCAGACAGACTCAATGACTGCTGAGTAGAGCTGTATCAGCAATGCCTGTGGCAGGTTGAACTTCCTCAGCTGGCAAAGGAAGTACAACCTCAGCTGGGTCTTATTCACAATGGAGTCAATGTGGGTCTCCCACTTCAGGTCCTGTGAGATGGTAGTGCCAAGGCACCTGAATGACTCCACTGCTGCCACAGTGCTGTTTAGAATGGTGTCAGTGTTGGGGTGTTCCTCCTAAAGTCCATAATCATCTCCACCGTTTTGAGCATGTTCAGCTCAAGGTTGTTTTGACTGCACCAGACAGCCAGCTGTTCAACCTCCCTTCTGTATGCAGACTCATCGTCATCTCGGATGAGGCCGATGACAGTGGTGTCGTGTACAAACTTCAGGAGCTTGACAGAGGGGTCCTTGGTGATGCAGTCATTGGTGTAGAGGGAGACGAGTAGTGGGGAGAGCACAGATCCCTGGGGGGCACCAGTGCTGATTGTACAGGTTTTGGAAGTGAGTTTCCCCTGCCTCACAAGCTGCTGCCTGTCCATCAGAAAGCTGGTAATCCACTGACAGATAGACATGGGAACAGAGAGTTGGTGTAGTTTAGTCTGGAGTATAGCTGGGATGATGGTGTTGAAAGCCAAACTAAAGTCCACAAAAAGGATCCTTGCATATGTCCCTGGTCTGTCCAGATGTTGCAGGATATGATGCAATCCCATGTTGACTGCATCATCCACAGACCTGTTTGCTCGATAAGCAAATTGAAAGGGATCTAGAAAGGGTCCAGTGATGTTCTTCAACACCAGTCTCTCAAATGATTTCATGACCACAGACATCAGGGCGACAAGGCAAAGTCCTGTGATTTTTGGTTTCTTTGGGACAGGGATAATGATTGAGCGTTTGAAGCAGCATGGGACTTCACACTGCTCCAGTGATCTATTGAAGATCTGTGCGAAGACGGGGGCCATCTGGTTAGCACAGGATCGAAGACATGTTGGTGAGACGCCATCAGGGCCTGAAGCTTTCCTCGTCTTTTGTTCCCAAAAGGCCTGGCTCACATCATATTCACAGATCTTCAGTGCAGGTTGAGTAGCAGGAGGGGGGAGGAGGGGGGTTGCAGGAGGTGTTGGTGTTTGTGTGATGTGAAGGTCAGAGTGGGTGTGGGGTGTGAGATTGGGCCTTTCAAATTTACAGTAGAACACGTTCAGGTCGTCAGCCAGTTGTTGGTCCACCACAGGGTTGGGGGTAGGAGTCCTGTAATTTGTGAGTTGTTTCATGCCACTCCATACTGATGCAGGGTCGTTAGCTGAAAACTTGTTTTTCAGCTTCTCAGAGTATCTTCTTTTAGCCACTCTGATTTCCCTGTTCAGTGTGTCCCTGGCCTGATTGTACAAGACTTTATCCCCACCCCTGTAAGCATCCTCTTTGGCCTGACGAAGCTGCCTGAGCTCTGCTGTAAACCGCAGTTTGTCATTGTTGAACTTTAAATAAGTCCTAGTAGGAATGCACATATCCTCACAGAAACTGATATATGATGTAACAGTATCTGTGAGCTCATCCAGATTGGTGTCTGCATCCTTAAACACACTCCAATCTGTGCAATTGAAGCAGGCTTGTAGTTCCCGCTCTGCTTCATTAGTCCATCTCTATGCTGTCCTTACTACTGGCTTGGTTGATTTTAATTTCTGCCTGTAGGTTGGAAGAAGGTGAACCAGACAGTGATCAGAGACTCCCAAAGCTGCTCTAAGGACAGAGCGATATACATCCTTTATTGTTGTGTAGCAGTGATCCAGTATATTTCTGTCTCTGGTGGGGCATGTAATGTGCTGTTTGTATTTGGGCAGTTCACGTGTGAGATTTGCTTTGTTAAAATCCCCAAGAATAATAATAACTGAGTCCGGGTATTGTTGTTCCGTGTCTGTGATTTGATCAGTCAGCTGTTGCAGCGCTGTGTTCACACATGCGTTTGGTGCGATATACACACTCACCAGAATAAACGAGGAAAACTCCCGCGGCGAGTAGAAAGGCTTATAGTTAATAAAGTGCGCTTCCAAATTAGGACAGCACATCCTCTTTACCATTGTTACATCTGTACACCAACTTTCATTGATGTAAAAGCATGTTCCACCACCTCTTGTTTTCCCCGTTAACTCCGCGATGCGATCCGCTCTGAACAGCTGAAATCCTGGCAGATGTAACGCGCTGTCCGGAATGGCTTCACTCAGCCAGGTTTCTGTGAAGCACAAGGCAGCAGAGTTTGAAAAGTCCTTGTTTGTGCGGGTGAGGAGATGTAGTTCGTCCGTTTTGTTAGGAAGAGAGCGGTGATTTGCTAGATGAATACTCGGCAGCGCTGTTCGAAATCCACGGCACCATCTTGTATCTTATCTTGAGAAGCAGATCTTGATATTTTGTTTCCAGAGAAATCTAACAAAATGTATTAACGTTTATGCAAAAAAAAAAAAAAATTGCTAAAGGTGTAAGAAAAAAAAAATATCATTCTAATGGAAAACAACCAAACCCTTAGAAACACTTTTGTACATTTAATTAAGACATTATTGAAAGAGATTGTGTTTCTATGTTTTTATTTGATGGTGTCAGTGATACAGTATGTGTGTGTGTGTGTGTGTGTGTGTATACATGCTTATCCTACATTGTGGGGACCAAATGTTCCCACAAGGATAGTAAAACCCGAGATTACCTACACTGTGGGGCCCAGCCAGCGGTCCTCACGAGGGAAATGGCTTATTAAACATACTAAAAGATGTTTTTTTGAAAATGTAAATATGCAAAAAGGTTTCTGTGAGGGTTAGGTTTAGGGGTAGGGTTAGGGGATATAAATTATCGTTAGATCTGTATAAAATCCATAGAAGTCTATGGAAAGTCCCCACGATGATATAAAACAAAACGTGTGTGTGTGTTGAAGGCATGTAGAGGGGTCTGTGTATATTCCCACTAATTTCTACAGTATAATAATGAGCTGTGCAGGAGTGAACGAAACATGGGGCGAGTGTGAGACCGGCCTGAGAATCACCTCCTTCATACTGCCACACAGACAGGACAACACTGAGAGCTGTAATGTGAGTAACACACATACACACACACACATATACACAAACACAAAGAAAATATGATGCGACCACCAGGTGGTGCTCATTCATTGACCGAAGAGAGTGATTCGGGACATAGACCTGGAGAAGTGAGTTGAAGTTAGAGGGTGCGGTTCCATTGGCTGTCCTGAAGGCAAGAGTCAAAGCCTTGAATTTGATATGGGCATCTACAGGTAGTCAGTGGAGTGAAATCAAGAGTGGGGTGACATGAGCCCTTTTTGGCTGATTGAAGACCAGACACGTTGCTGCATTCTGGACCATCTGCAGTGGCTTAATTTGGTCAGCTGGAAGGCCAGCCAACAGAGCATTGCAGTAGTCCAGTCTTGAAATGACCAGAGCTTGGACCTGGAGCTGTGTAGCATATTCAGACAGGAAAGGTATGATTTTTCTGTTGTTGTAAAGTGTGAACCTGCAAGACCGGGTGGTTGATGAGATGTGTGCAGTGAAATTAAGCTACCACCACTCCCAGGTTCCGGGCTGTTCTGGTTGGTGTTAGTGTAGTTGAACCAAGATGAATAGTGAGGTTGTGGTCAACAGATGGGTTGGCTGGGATCACAAGGAGTTCTGTCTTGGCAAGGTTGAGCTGAAGGGGTCATTCCTTCATCCAGGCCTAAATGTCCAAGAGGCAGGCAGAGATACAAGCTGAGACAGTAGGGTCATCAGGATGGAACGACAGGTAGAGCTGCGTATCGTATGTGTAGCAGTGGTAGGAAAAGCCATGTGCCTTAATGACCGTTCCGAGTGTTGTTGTGTACATCAAGAAGAGGAGGGGTCCAAGCACTGATCCTTGAGGAACCCCAGTGGTCAGCTGATGTGTCTTGGACACCTCTCCTCACCAGGAGACCTTGAACGATCTGCCAATGAGATATGACTCAAACTATCCAAGCACAGTTCTTGTGATACCCAGGTCAGAGAGGGTGGACAGGAGTATCTTGTGGTTCACTGTGTAAAAAGTAGCAGACAAATCAAGGAGGATGAAGACAGATGATTTGGAGTTAGCTCTCGCCAGTCACAGGGTTTCAGCTACTGACAAGAGAGCAGTCTCTGTTGAGTGTCCTTTTTTGATGCCAGACTAATGTCTGTCGAGTATGTTGTTCTGTGAGAGAAAAGCAGACAACCGGTTGAATACGACAGGAAGGGTAGGAGAAAGACCGGTCTGTAGTTGTCGACTACTGTGGTGTTATGTGTTGTTTTTTTAAGCAGTGGTGTTACTCGAGCCTACTTGAATGTATTGGGAAACTTTCCAGTTCTGAGAGATGTTGTGTGAGTGCGGGTAAGATTGGTGGAGAGGCAGCTTGCATAAGATGTGAGGGGATAGGGTCAAGTGGACAGGTGGTAGAGCAGTTAGAAAGAAGCACTTTGGAGACCTCAGTCTCTAAGAGAGGCGAGAAAGAGGAAAACAGACGATGGGATGTTGGAATACAGTAGCTGTGGGTGTTAGGTGTAGAGAACTGGCTGCTCATTCTAACTACCTTGTCAGTAAAAAATGTGGGAAAGTCAACAGTAGTCAGAGAAGTAGTAGGATGTGGTGGAGGAGGATAGAGAAGGGATGAGAACATTGAAAATAGTTTATGGTAATCTGAAGTGTTACTGATCTTGTTCTGGTAATCATTTTAGCAGCAAAAACTCTAGCGGAAAAAGAGGAGAGAAGTGACTGATACACAGGTCAGCAGGGACTTTTGACTTGTGCAACTTTCTCTCCGCAGCCCTCAGCTCGGTTCGGTGATCACGAAGTGTCTCCAACAGCCAGGGGCTGGAGGATGTGCAACGTGCTGGCCTGGAGGTAAGAGGACAGACACTATCAAGGCAAGAAGTTAATGTTGAGTAAAGGCATTTGTAGCTTAATTTAAATCAAGTGAAGAGAAATGGTTAGTTGAGGGAAGGGATGCAGAGACTATGGAAGAGAAGCGAGTGGGTGAGAGAGAGCGAAGATTGCAGCAGAAGGAGACCATAGGTGGTGTAAGAGGTAAAGAAGAAGGGAGAGGAACAGAAAACTGGATGAAGAAATGGTCAGAGGTATGTAGAGGGGTAACAAGGGGATTATTGGAGATACAATTATGTGTAAGGATGAGATCTAGCTGTTTCACTGCTCTGTGAGTTGCAGGGGTGTGCAGTCTTGTAAGGTCAAATGAGGTCAGAAGAGCTAGAAAGTCAGCCGCTTGAGGTTTTTCCAGGTGGATGTTAAAGTCCCCAAGGACCACCAGTGGAGTGCCGCGGGGGGGGGGGGGGGGGGGGGGTGATAGATGACCAAAAAGTGGATTTTAGCAGGATTAGTGGCAGTAATGGCATGATATTAAAAAAGTTGTGTTATTGCAGAGAGAAAAGAGCGGAGTGAATTTCCATGAGTTTGAAATGAGCAAACTGTTTACCCTACCCCACCACAGTTAGATGAGGGGTGTGGGTGAAAGTGAAGTCAGTTGAGAGAGCTGAGGGAGTTGCAGTGTTGTCTCTGCAGATGTCTCAGTCAGAGCCAAAACACTGAGTTTTGACTGACTGGTAAAGGCCGGAATAAAGTCAGCTTTGCTGACAGCAGTTCCACAGTCCAACAGAGATGGAGAGGGGCTGTGGAGAGCCAGTGCTAAGTGACCTACGGTACGTAGTTCTACAGTGTGTGTGTGTGTGTGTGTTTTCGCCTACATGAGTCAACAGGAATGTACTGAAAACACATATTATGAGTAGAATGAAGAATAACTATTAGAAGATGAGAGAAGGGTGTAGTGTAGTGGCTGGCTCCTTGTCGGTGTCCTTGCTTGGTGGACTTGCGCAGGTAGACTCGCATGTCTTTACCCGAGATAGATTAACACAAGGAGGGCTGCACACAAGGGCTGCCGCTTCCGCTACAGTTCTCTCACTACTTAAGTACTAATTGCTGTACAGCTCAGTCCAGCCCACAAATTAGCAACTCAAAGTCAAAAAGTGTCAAAAGCCTGAAACTGAAACAGGATTGCCCTAAAAAGCTCACTAATAGATAAAGATTTATCTTAATTGTCAGTGAAGTGCAGCACAATCTCCTGGCTAACAACAGTGTGTATATGTATATATATATAAACACACACACACACACACACACAAACACACACACACTTGTTGGTGCGGCTATCCTTATTAGGACTCTCCATAGACATAATGATTTTTATACTGTACAAACAATAGATTCTGTCCCCTAAACCTAACCCTACCTCTAAACCTAACCCTCACAAAACACTTTCTGCATTTTTACATTTTCAATAAAACATCATTTAGTATGTTTTTTAAGCGATTTGAATTATGGGGACACTAGAAATGTCCTCATAAACCACATTTATAGTATAATACCCTTGTAATTACCAGTTTGTAACATAAAAAAGCCAAACCCACCCCCACACACACCCAAACCTGCCCACACACACACACACAAACATGAACCTTTGAACACAGTGTGAGATTACAGAAGTGATGCTGGTTAGTGATTCATTACATTCAAGTCAATTATATCAATGTATCATTCCTTTAGTGACATTACACAGACAGAAAATCCTCAGAGTTCACATTATTTGGGAATGTCTGGAGGGAGACAGAACCAGACGGGCTCATTAAATGATAACTAAGTTCAGATGGATCGGATGTGTGTCACTCTGACAATAAAATAAAACTGTTTCGCAAACCACATCACCACATGACCTTTGATCTGTCGTTTCTCCCTCAGAGTTCAGAGGTTGAGTCTCGTTGGGTGGAGCAGCTGCTGCACTTACACACCGCATGTGTGCGAGATGTGGAGATCCTGATAGGTTTGGACTTCTACCGTTTCGCCACGCCACATGCATACCTTTGAGGAGGACGTGTGATGTGCCGCCAAAGGTTCATAACTGTCATAAAACTGATGCTTCACCGTATAGTTTTATTTATTATTCACCTTCTAACTAATAATGAAACTGTCAGAACAACAAACTCACAAAAACACGACAGTTACACAGTCTGTGTTCACATTCAACATACAAGATTAACAATTAACATACTGTGCATGTGTGTGTGAGGGTTTGTGTGTGTGTGTGTGTGTGTGTATGTGCATGTGTGCGTGAGTGTGTGTGTGTGTGTGTGTGTGTACAGATACTCAAGATGGCACCGAGTATGGCTGCTGCGTTGCAAGCTCCGACACAACATGGCAGTGTCTTATTTTTTTTGTCTTGGATGTTGTCTGCCTTATTTTCTACGACAGACAAACACTTTTGGACATTGGTTCAGCAATTTCACACCGTAAACTGGACTTCAAATTCCTCAATGCCAACCCACTGTTTACAAACACGCAAGCGAAGCCCTTTGTCTGGGCTGCACGGCCGCGGAAACGCAGGAGGAAAAGGGGAAACAGAGCCGGCGTTCTCATCAGAGTAAGACGCCACGCAAATGGACCCCCACTACCCAGTATTCTATTGGCAAATGTTCAGTCTCTGGATAACAAGCTCTGCGAGCTGAAAGCGTGGATTTCTTTCCAACGAGAGACGAGGGACCGCTGCATTATCTGCCTTACAGAAACTTGGATGTCTGTGGAGATTCCAGACTCAGCCATTGAACCCGCGGTGTTCTTCGTGCACTGAGCGGACAGAGCGAAAGACCTCTCAGGTAAAAGCAGAGGAGGTGGTGTATGTTTTATGATCAACAAATCCTGGTGTGATCAGAGGAACGTACATTCTATCAAGTCTTTCTGCTCTCCTGATCTGGAATTTCTCATGCTTCTGTGTCGACCATTCTGGCTACCAAGGGAATTCACAGCAGTCATTATCACTGCTGTGTATATCCCACCACAAGCCAACACAGACCGGGCACTCAAGGAACTGTATGGGATTATAAGTTAGCAGGAAACCGCGCACCCTGAGGCTGCGTTCATTGTGACCGGGGACTTTAATAAAGCCAGTTTCAAATCAGTCGCACCAAAATACCACCAGCACATTAGTTTCAACACACGAGGGGACCGGGTTTTGGACCATTGCTACTCTCCCTTCCGGGATGGCTACAAATCCCTCCCCTGCCTACCAGTTGGCAAATCGGACCACTCTTCCATTCTGCTTCTGCCCGCTTACAGGCAGAAACTGAAACAGGAAGCACCCACCCTCAGAACGATCCAGTGCTGGTCGGACCAATCAGATTCTATGCTACAAGACTGTTTTGATCACACGGACTGGGAGATGTTCCGGTCCGCCTCTGATGACGACATCGAGCTTTACGCTGATAGCGTAATGTGTTTCATCAAAAAGTGCGTAGAGGACATCGTTCCGACCAGAACAAGACGGATCTATCCGAACCAGAAGCCATGGATAAATAGCGATGTTCACACAGCACTTATGTGCGGACCTCCGCTTTCAATTCCGGGAACGTGGAGGAGCATAAACAAGCCAGTTATGCCCTCCGAAAAATCAGAACACCAAAATGCCAGTACAGGAGCAAGATTGAAGGACAGTTTAACACCACCAACTCTAGAAGCATGTGGCAGGGAATTAACATCATCACGGACTTTAAAGGGAACAAAAACTCCGCCATGAACACCGCTGCCTCTCTACCGGATGAGCTAAATACTTTTTATGCTCGTTTCGAGGGAAATAACACCGCCCTCGCGGAGAGAGCTCTCGCGGCTGAAGCTACAGAGGTTAGTTCACTCTCCGTCTCTGTAGCGGATGTAACCCGATCCTTCCGACGGGTGAATATCCGCAAAGCCGCGGGCCCAGACGGCATTCCGGGCCGCATCATCAGAGCGTGCGCGAACCAGCTGGCTGGTGTTTTTACAGACATTTTCAACCTTTCCCTCTCTTTGTCTGTAGTCCCCACATGCTTTAAAACATCTACCATTGTGCCTGTTCCAAAGCAATCAAAAATAACTTGCTTAAATGACTGGCGTCCTGTTGCTCTGACCCCCATCATCAGCAAATGCTTTGAGAGACTAATCAGAGATTACATCTGCTCTGTGCTGCCTCTCTCTCTTGGCCCATTGCAGTTTGCTTACCGCAACAACCGCTCCACTGATGATGCCATTGCATCTACAATACACACTGCTCTCTCCCACCTGGAAAAAAAAAAACACTTATGTGAGAATGCTGTTTGTAGACTACAGTTCAGCATTCAACACCATAGTGCCCTCCAAGCTAGATGAGAAACTCCGGGCTCTGGGCTTAAACAGCTCGCTGTGCAGCTGGATCCTGGACTTCCTGTCAAGCAGACGCCAGGTGGTTAGAATAGGCAGCAACATCTCCTCATCACTGACCCTCAACTCTGGAGCCCCACAGGGCTGTGTTCTCAGCCCACTCCTGTATTCCCTGTACACACATGACTGTGTGGCAACACATAGCTCCAATGCCATCATTAAGTTTGCTGATGACACGACGGTGGTAGGTCTGATCACTGACAATGATGAAACAGCCTACAGAGAGGAGGTGCACACTCTGACACACTGGTGTCAGGAGCACAACCTCTCCCTCAACGTCAGTAAGACAAAGGAGCTTGTGGTGGACTTCAGAAGAAAAGACAGAGAACACAGTCCCATCACCATCAATGGAGCACCAGTGGAGAGAGTCAGCAGCTTCAAGTTCCTGGGTGTCCACATCACTGAGGAACTCACATGGTCCATCCACACTGAAGTCGTTGTGAAGAAGGCTCATCAGCGCCTCTTCTTCCTGAGACGGCTGAGGAAGTTTGGAATGAACCGCCACATCCTCACACGGTTCTACACCTGCACTGTAGAGAGCATCCTGACTGGCTGTATCTCCGCCTGGTACGGCAATAGCATCGCCCACAACCGCAAAGCCCTGCAAAGGGTGGTGCGAACTGCCAGACACATCATCGGAGGTGAGCTTCCCTCCCTCCAGGAAATATATACCAGGCGGTGTGTGAAAAAAGCTCGGAGGATCATCAGAGACTCCAGCCACCCGAGCCATGGGCTGTTCTCACTGCTACCATCAGGCAGGCGGTATCGCAGCATCAGGACCCGCATCAGCCGACTGCATGATAGCTTCTTCCCCCAAGCAATCAGACTTTTGAACCCTTGATCTCCCATGATCAAAATACATCAGCACTGCACTTTATTACTCTTACTCTTATATCTCACACCGGACTGTCATAAATTACATTATTATTATATATATTCTCTCTTAACAACTTACTATCAACCGACAGCCAATAGAGTAACGTCAATACAGTACAATACAACCTACTGTACATTCTATATATACTTTTTAATATATTTTTTATTTTTATTGAGTAATGTGTATCTATATTGTGCGTATTGTATACTGTACAGTGTATGTTATTATTTGTGTATTGTTGAGTGTAATTATGTGTATATCAGATGTTTAAATTGTGTTGTGTTAATTTGATGTTATTGTAATTGGTATATGTCTCATCACTGTCACGACTGCTATATTGATCGGAACTGCACCCAAGAATTTCACACACCATTGCACTTGTGTATATGGCTGTGTGACAATAAATGTGATTTGATTTTGATTTGATTTGTGTGTGTATGTGTGTGTGTGTGTGTGTGTGTGTGTGTGTGTGTGTGAGAGAGAGAGAGAGAGAGAGAGAGAGAGAGAGAGAGAGAGAGAGAGTGTGAGAGTGTGAGATCAGTCTGTCAGACCAGAAGACGAGGATCTTTTTTTATGGTGGAAATAAAATGCGAAGCTGCACAAGAAACTTTGAAGCTTTTTAGACCAGTTTGTGTGTGACAGAGTGCATTTTACAGTATAAAAAGACCACTTTCACCATTTTGTTTTTCTTAATGAGATCATGTGAAATATTAAAAATGTGTGCCTATATGTATACTCAAGATGTGCATTACCCTAATGCAGTAAGTATTAGTCTCTACGTAAGCACCAAGTTATTTTTACATCTTAATTATTATTATTTATTAATGCACCTCCACCCTTCTATTATAATCCTCTTTCTTACCGCGGTACCTACAGCAGTTACTGTATTGTTTTGAGCTCAGCACATTTCACTCCCTGAAATGCATTAGTGGAATCTGCTGAAATGAAGAATGTGAATTCAGCGAGGGGAAATGATTTCCGGCTTTACTCACTCTGAGTGCTGAGTCACCATTAAACTCGACCACATTACTGCTGCTTTCAGTTATTTGTGCAGTGAAATTCCTGTGATTCAGACAGAAGACTGTGTCCAGGAAAAAACCCTCATGCCATCCCTGATGTGTATGACTTTCTTTCTTCTGCAGAACACAAATGAAGATTCTTACAAGAATATTGCAGCTCTGTAGGTCCATACAATGCAAGTCAACAGGGTCTGAAAAATTGAAGCTCCAAAAAGCACATAAATGCAGCATAAAAGTAATCCATACAACTCCAGTGGTTTAATCCATGACTTCAGAAGTGATATGATAGGTGTGGATGAGTAAAGATAAATATTTAAGTACTTTTTTCTTTAAATCAACACTTTCAATTTCCTCAAGCGCTCTTCTAACCTAAGAGTTCACCTTCTTTGTTTCTGGTGATTCACATTGTTTGTGCATATTGCCACCTACTGTACAAGAGGAGAATCTGTAGTAATTTTGTTATGAAATTGAAATGTGGATTTCTAAAAAAAAAAATGGCATTTTATTTGTGACCATAGGAAATGAATGGGAAAGACTAAAGAACTGAGCAATTTTTTTAATTATTTGTGAAATACAATATACTGTATAAATCAGACACAATGCAGAACAAACACACACAGAAATGAAGTGATGAGACTAAAACATGCAGAGTGTCTGAGTCTTCTGTTTTATGCACTAATTCTGTCTTTTGGCAGAATTGTGCCATTCATTTCTGTTTATTACTCTTCATTTTCTTAGTAACACCAGGTCAGCTTTGACTGTAAGAATAATGTGCCATTATTACCAAAACTGACACTTCCAAAAATGCTGAACGTTGACAAATAATAGTTTTTAACATGTCTAAATACATATTGCAACTTGTGAAAAGTTTTAGAATTACCACGCATTATGTGTCTGCATACAAATCTATTTACATGTCTTTGTACTGTAATTGTACTTATTTCATGCTTTCTTCTAATGCACACAGAGAAACTTTAATCACTACAAATGAAGTTATAAAGTAGTATCGTTTTTACAAATGCACATTAAGTTCAAATATAATGTACACTTGGTTTCCACCTACAACTTGTTTTATGATTCTACAACGTTTCAACAGTCTGTTAAATCATAATATGTTCTTCTAGCACAAAAATGACTTGTAACATGACTTACGAAAATTTTCATAAAATATTTGTATTGCACATATTTCATTTGCATTTCACCATGCTCTTATCATATTAACAGAGAACAAAGTTCTTATTTGTCTGTTTTATAACTCCCTACAACAGAGGTTCCACTGGAAATGTATCACTGTATGTAAAAATGACAGTTAAAATATTTGTAATTGCATGATGCACATTTCTAGTAAATGTAAATGTAAATGTGTATGTACAGTAGTTGCAACTGTAATGTCACCAAAATACATTTAAAGTTCACATCGAGTCAGTTCTGTACACAAGGATAGATATTTAAAATGTACTTGAAATAGTTCCATTTTAGCACAGCCAAGTACACTTAACACATCTTTAGTTGGACCTCAGCACTATTTCGGATAAATAATGTGCAAAATTAGTCGTTCCAGTTTAGCAGACTTAATACCATTTTATAGTCCGCCAGCACTACACTTAAGTGAAGCACCCAAGAGAAGAAGTGTGCTGAAGTATTCTCATTTTTAATTGGGAATATGCCCCCTGCATTGTGACACATACTCAACTTCAACTTAAAACTGTATGTTTCTACTGAAGAGAAGTTACATACATTTGCTAATTTGCATATGCAAATGAATAGTTTAAACATCCAAAAGTTGGACCCATTCACTTCCAGTGTAAGTGCCTCACTGTAAACCAGATTTCTGCTTATTTAAAAAAAAAAAAAAAAATTAATTTAATAAATACACTGTATTGTGGAAATCAACATTATGCCACAAATGCTGTCGACTGAGCTTCTTTTATTGAACCCGAAACATTCCTTTAAATAAAGAAATAAAGAAATGAAACAACATATAATAGACACAGTTATACAAATATTATCGACCATACAGACGTCAGTTAAACGTCAAATCAAGCGGCTTTGTACTGCCACAAGATGCAAATGTGAGACAGAATTTGCACTTGTAAAGAACATTTCATCTTGACTTCTTGTCATCGGTGTCACCTGCTGCAGCTTCTAACTGAATCATTTATTCTCTACTGATTTCAGTGAATCAGAACAAACGAAACAACAGCGGCAAACATGATGATGAAAAATGACAACACTGATTACAACAGATCAATATATTATCTGGCATCGGTGACGCTCATGTCGGTCATTTATGCAGAAAATAAGGGTGAGTTTCATTCATGCATGCATTAGGAGGGCGTGATGAGGTCGGTGCCCATATAAAGGGGTGCGCTCTGTCCTGATCAATGAAGTCTGAGCAACAATCAGCACGCGGGATGGTGAGTGACCTCTGAGCATCACACATCTGATCATGCATTACTCATTATAATCATTTAATTATAATTTTACAATTTACGTTTATTCTCCCCTGTCTTGTCTTTTCTGTCTAGTTTCTCTTCACAGTATTGCTTCTGCCGGTTCTGTCGGTCTCCGGCTCTGATCGCGTGTATCAGCGCGTGGATCCGGTGACCGGACAGACGCTCGTGTGTGATCGGTGTCCGCCGGGGTTCCGCCTGAGCGCGCACTGCACGCGCTCCCGTCAGACAGAGTGTGTCCCGTGCGGCGCGGATCTGTACACGGAGTTCTGGAACTTCATCCCGTACTGTCTGCTGTGCGACGCGTGTACCGATAATCAGCGGCTCGTTCGGGCGTGTAACGGGACCGTTAATGCCTTGTGTGAATGTGAGGTCGGGTTTTATTGGAATCAATACTTCTGCAAGAGACACACCGTGTGTAAACCGGGACACGGAGTCAAATCATCAGGTATTCATCATTTAACAGTACAAAAAACAAAAATTGTTAATTAAGTTGAATAAATCATTAACACTTTATTTTGTAATATCATTAAAAACAGTGAATGTAACACTTCGCATGTGTCTTCACATTATGCACTAGTTGCTATGGCAGCGATGTACATTTGACTAGTGTTTTGTGACATCACTACTCCCTCATTACTGGAAAAAGTACACTTTTGGAAAAACCGTGATTGGTTATTTCAAACGTCGTACCTTTTCTTACGATTTCATAATCTGGTACAAATTATTAGGCTATGAGTTGTCAGGAGACTACTTTAGTTTAAATTTTCTTCCATGTTGGCTAGATTTATTTTTGACTGATTCTCTGGGGTTTGTTTTATGACTGTAAATGATATAAAAATAAAAATTAAATAAATATATCAACATTTTATAATGTCAACAATATTATGTGATTGTAGGTACCCCACATACAGACACAGTGTGTGAACTCTGCTCAGACGGACAGTTTGCTGACATCACGCAAACACATGCGGAATGCGTCGCTCACAGCACATGCGGGTCAGATGAACAGCTGGTGCTGAGGGGATCCAGGTGGCATGATAACGTGTGTGCCACATGTGACCAGATCACAGTGAAAGGTGGAGTAAAAGCTTAATTTGTCTGAGTAAAATCTATCTCCACTGAAAAAATGGAGGCCCACCCAAATTTAATTTTCTAGCTACGCCCTTGTTTGTGATCTACACTAAAAAATCAGTTTCTCTTCTAAACGTGCTTTCTTTGCTTTAGATAAATGTGATTCTCTAACATGTGCACTCTACTAGATTAAATTAAGTAACGTGCATGAGAACCAAAAAAGTATGTTTGAAAAAAAAAAGTGCTGCTTGTTGAATTTACTTAATTTAAATGAGCTAATGCAATAATGCTTGATCATTTTGTCACAACCTAAATTCACTGTGTTCAATCTAATTAAATGTTATCAATGGAATTTTACTTAATTTGTGTTGGGACAACATGAATTGTTTTCGTTGCCATTTAGTTTCAGCATGCTTTGCATGGGACTTGATGGGGGGAGTAAAAATGATTAAATTAAGTATTATTTTAGTGCATTATGTGTTTTTGAGCAAGAAGAGAAAATGGGGAAATTTGATAGTGTTTAATGTTTAGTTATTTTGATAAAACCGATTTAGAATCGATTTTGTAACAGAAAACATAAATACAATCTTCTCTAGCACTCTTGATAGTGTCACCCCCCTTCGATTTAAGAAAATTAAAGCATTTATTTTCTAGTGCTTTTAGATCTTAGTGCTGCCTTTGACACAATAGATCATGACATCATCTTGAATAGGATGGAGAATTATGTTGGCATTTGTGGACTTGCATTAGCATCGTTTAGGTCCTATTTATCAGACCGCTAACACTTTGTATGTGTAAACGAAGAATTGTCAAATCAAACAAAAGTTATGTATGGAGTGCCACAGGGATCAGTTTTAGGGCCTCTGCTTTTCTCCTTATATATGCTTCCCCTGGGAGATATTATCAAGAATCGTGGAATAAATTTCCACTGTTATGCTGACGATACCCAACTTTATATTTCTTCAAAACCTGATGAGATTTCACAATTATCCAAATTAGCAGAGTGTATCAATGAAGTAAAAGATTGGATGGTCAGAAATGTCCTTTTACTCAATTCCGACAATACAGAGGTACTAATTATTGGACCAAAGACCTCTAAAAATAAGCAGCTAAAATATAATTTGACTCTCGATGGATGTACTGTTTTATCGTCTTCTAGAGTGAAGAACTTATGTGTTATATTTGATACCAATCTGTCCTTTGAAAATCTAATTACCAATGTTTGTACATCAGTATTCTTCCACCTCAGAAATATTGCTAAATTACGACACATGCTCTCTGTTGCTGATGCTGAAAAACTAATTCATGCATTCATGACCTCAAGATTAGATTATTGTAATGCATTACTGGGAGGATGTCCAGCAAGATCAATAAATAAACTTCAATTGGTTCAAAATGCAGCAGCCAGAGTGTTGACTACAACCAAGAAATATGATCATATTGGCCCAATTTTATCATCGTTACATTGGCTACCTGTTAAATTTCATATTAATTTTAAAATTCTGTTAATTACATACAAAGCTTTGAATGGTTTAGCTCCACAGTACTTAAGTGACCTTCTGAAATGCTATAGTCCATCACATTCATTATGATCGCAAACTTCTGGCCTGTTAATAGATCCTAGAATATCAAAATCCACAAAAGGAGGTAGATCCTTTTCCTATTTGGCTCCTAAACTATGGAATAGTCTCCCTAACACTGTTCGGGATGCAGACACACTCACTCAGTTTAAGTCTAGACTAAAGACTCATCTATTCAGCCAGACATACACCTAATTTATACATCAACTCACAATTAGGCTGCCTTAGTTAGGTCTGCCGGAACCAGCAACATCTATCATGATCTTAACTCTGAATAAAACTGAATGACATCTATGCAAATATGTGTTGGACTCCACTGCTACGTGTTGCTGAGAGATGACGATGAACTACAGCCGGTGCCAGCCAGACATCACTTCAGTCTTTTGACTTCAGAGGATGAACTGATGCCAACTCCAACTGTAAGACATGGGATACTTCATATGCCACTGCCTGAACCTTGGACTTATGACCGGCCGGTTGAACTGCGAGGCACCTCACTGATCTCTGCCTGCATCACCTCAGTCTAATGATGGACTACACTCTTATAATGGAATACATAGACTATCAATTAATTGCCAACAAATCCCTTCATCAGCCAACTAACAAACAACAATGCATCTATGTGAACTTCTGCAGTTAATCCAGGATGAACTTCAAAGACATTAGTCATTAATCTTACAGTTCATACAAAATCTTTGTTTAAATACTTGATCTTAACACTTACTTAGTTTACTAATTTTAAACCATGACCTGCACTATACATAAATAAGTAATATTGTCATTATATTCATGATGTTAGTCAGAGGGGAACTGACCCCCACAGTGAGTCTGGTTTCTCTCAAGATTATTTTTCTCCATTAATCAACATTTTATGGAGTTTTGTGTTCCTTGCTACAGTCACCTTCAGCTTGCTCACTGGAGTTATATATACAATTATTATTTAATTATTTAATTAGATACACAAGTTACAATCATATTTAATCAAACTACACAATGATGACTCTAAGACTTTATAGATATTACAGTTTCATTTTCTGTTAATGCATGATTTCCTGTAAAGCTGCTTTGAAACGATGTGTGTTGTGAAAAGCGCTATACAAATAAAAAAGAGAAAAATGAACGAACCAATGAACATTATGCTATTTTTCTACTGTTAAGTGTGACCACTAACCAAAACCTGAACCTAAGCATGATTTTATAGGAAAATAATCTTTTTTTTACAATTTCACCATCTCGTACGAATTATTATTGAGTTGTCATGGGACTATGTTGGAGTAAATTCTGATGGTGTTTTTTTTTTTTTTTTCAGGTTGGGTAGATTTATTCCGTCCGATTCTCTGGAGTCTGTTTGTACAGCAGAAAATTCCTGCGCAACGACTTCAACGGTTTGTGAATCTTCTCCTGCAAATGAATTCGCAATGGAGAGAGATGTTCCAGAACACAGAGAGTCCGATGGAGCTAATCCAACGCTGGATCAGTCAAGTATCAGAGGAGGAACTGCAAAACCTGCTGCCGAAACTGAAGGCAACACATCTGGGGCACTTTGCAGACAAAATCAAACATAAAATCAGAAAGTTTGAGATGTTTGACATTAGCTGCAGTAACAGCAAGATTATGAATGCAAATTCTTTTAACCAATCACTCAACATGATAAATTGATTATCAGCTGGACTGTAGTATAGTAAAAAGAAAAATAACCTAGTACCTTGAAAAAGAATTTAATGACAATAATAGCCAGTAGATGGCGGCAGTGTTCTATGTCACCCCCAACAGTGTAGTAATTCAACATACTATCACAAGTTTTGTATTTGGATATATCTTGAGACTTAGACTACTGTTTGTCAAAGTTCAACATATTCTTTTGTTTTTTGCTGTTTTGAAATGTCAGTTATTGCAAAAAGTTCATTATGCTTACAGTCAAACCTGACCATGGTGTTACAAAGAGAAGACCAAAAATAATAATTTAGTTACCAATCATAACATCACAATTCTTTGTTGTATCTCTCTCTCTCTCTCTCGCTCTCGCTCTCTCTCTCTCTCTCTCGCTCTCGCTCTCTCTCTCTCTGTGTGTGTGTGTGTGTGTGTTTTGCATTGTGGCTGATTTAAAGATTTTGACAAAATAACAAAACAAAAAAAATCCTCTGTGTTATAGTATCACCAGTTAATTTGTGTGTGTGTGTGTGTGTGTGTGTGTGTGTGTTCTACACTCTGCATGTTTTAAAGTCTAAATCCTTCATTTCAGTGTGTTTTTGTTCTGCACTGTGGCTGATTTATTTAGTATTATATTTGACCAATCAAGAAAAGTCACCATATCTATAAAATTATTTTTTAGTTTTTACAGTGTATGATATCGTAAAATTCTCTAGTCTGTTTATCTACTCTGATAAAAAAGGTGATTTCGGTCAAAAATGGCCGAACAGATTAGGAAAGTTAAATGAAAGACTAAATTGAAAATGTAACACAATTTTGAGAATGTCTCAGTATTTGGCATGTATCTTTTGTTTTAATACCATCATGAAGAAAACCTGATGATCACGTTATCCAGCATGATTTGAGAATGTTTTAAAGTTTCAGTGGACACTGACAAAACTGTTTATATTCTCCAGGAACCCAATATAGTGGTCTGCATATTTCTAAAACAGGACTGAATGTGGGTGTTCTTCTATTCGAGTTCTGCACTGTAGAAAGTTATATAATTTTAACAGTAAAAGACTGTAAAAATGCTACAGTAAAAAACTTTAAATTGGTTAACAAGTAGTTACCGTAAAATATATGTTAACATTTTTAAATATATTTAAAAAGACAATACATGTAGTTTTATGGTAAAATGTTGTAAAAATTACATTTTTTAGATGTAAAAAAGTATGATTTTCCCATTTAATTAATGGTTAAAATTTATATTATGTTTAACATGCATGTATTATAAGTACATGCACGGTAAATTATTGTGAATCCCCTGCGTGACCCGTCACATTGCATTATATTTTATGGTAACAGTTATATTTCTTCTTATTTTTAATATCAGTTATGTACATTGGTGTGTTCTGTGTTATATTTGAT
>NC_059377.1:43617000-43627000 GCF_019703515.2 Myxocyprinus asiaticus | reverse complement strand
AAGTTTGGAGCAGAAGAAATACAAATAAACCTTGTGTAAATTGTCAGCTTTACGCTAAGATAAAATGATATTTCTAGACATTTTACATGCACATGTTACCAGACACGATCATATTTATTTATCAAGAAAATTCACATTAGATCATAATTTCTTTTTTTCTAGTAAGACTTTTGATTTTAGGGCAAAAATCATATTCATGATAATAATTTCTGTATTGTTTTCCTGTAAAAATATCTAAAAATCTTTAAAACAAGATCAATTAGATTTATCTTGTTTTAGAAACAACACTGCATAAGATATTTGGGTTTTTCAGAGAATGTATTTTTAACATGTGTATTTTGTCTCACTGTACTGGCAGAGTTTTTATAGTCAAAACAAGTGAAAAAATCTACCAGTGCTGAAGAAGTAATCCAAAGTATTTAGATTACATTACTGTTACATATCTAACGGAATATGTTACAAATTACATTTTACAGCATGTATTCTGTATTCTGTAATGGAATACATTTCAAAAGTAACCGTCATAACCCTGCCCGTACGGAGCGGGTAGAACAGGAGCGTCACACAGAGCTCTGTAATTATAATTCTTACTAGTAAAAATGCAAGATATCACGATATTAATAATTATATACTGATATCATGAATTAGCACTTTCACTAGTAGTAATTCCATTGCTCATATCAAGAATAGGTATTTTAATTACAGTGAAAACTGAATTGTAGATATTCATATTAATATCCTGCAGATGATTAAATATCAAAGGAAAGTCTCTTCAGTTCTAACATGAATGCCTAACATCTCTTTTCCACAGAAGGAAGTCAAAAAGACTTTGTAACAACAGGAAAGTGAATGATGACAGAAGTTTTGGGTGAACTATCCCTTCATTGTGTTTTCATTCAGGATGGAGTTGTTGTCTACGGTTGAGTAATAATAACAGCTATTGCTTCATTGCACGTATAATTCCAAAACAAACATTATTCCTTTACCAGAGAAACAGGTTATGTTTCCCACAGAAGAAATACATCACTCATTCTGCATTATATATCACAGTGGCTGCAGTGTCACAGCATGATTAATGGTGAATGTGTCTTATAGCATCAATATTGTAACATCTAAGTGTCTGACGTGTATTTGGTTTCATTTTTGTTTCACTCTGTCAGTCACACCACATTGGAAAGTGTTCATGGAATTCCAACCCCGTTACAAGAACTAAAAGCAAACAGTTATTTATTGCTGTGGTTTCTGAGTGATTAATCAAACACAAGCAGCACTGTGTTTACTGTCTGTGTTCTTAACTGAACAGAGGAACATACAAGAGACTGAATGGAGTTCTCTGTTTCATTCAAGTGGCAATGCTTTTCCTCCTAAGATGCAAGAATAAATGTGGAGACCATTTGCTCTTGGAAGAATGTGATGAGAGATGTTTGATTTGGTGTCTTGGTAAAACTCAGAAACAGGAAACTTCAGCTATAAACTCCATCCTTTCTCCTTTCTCCTTTTTCTTTTCTCAGATGTTTTGTGTGTCTGAAGCTTCTTACGGTGTTTTCAGTGACTGGCACCACTGGTCTGAGAGTTTGTTTTTCGAAACCAGTGCCAGTCATTGTGGTCACTGTGTTCCGGACAGCACTTTGAAAGGAAGCAGATAAAACATTCATGTTGTCATAACATCACAATTACATGAGGTGTGTTACATTTTTTTTCATGATGTGTAAAGTCCTGTTCTTCTACATTGCAAACGAATGTCTTTATCAGTATTCCTGTCTTGTTTTCCAGTAAATATCTATAAAATATCTAAAAAAGAAAAAAACTATTGCTCACCCTAAAAGTCAAAATGCCCTTTCAAATAGTTTTTTGTTTATGTATTTTAAGAATATTTGGATAATTTTACTGGAAAACAGTACAAAAATACTGAGAACTGTATGAATGGATCGTTCCTGGGATTCGGTAAAAAAAATGTCAATTACATCTGATTAATTGTTTGAATACTCCACAATATTAAGCTCATATTAAACCTCCAAAAAACATATTTTCCCATCTCAGTCTCAGGTATCAAAGCCCTTTTATTATTTCCCATTTTTCTGATTTGGATTTTTCTCAACCCCATCACGGACATGATGGAAGAGGTTTGAAAATGATTCTACACAATATTTATATATATAAAATATACCTGCTGCTCATGTGTCCCTTATACCAAATTAAGGACAAAAATTGTATTAGACATTTATTAAATTCAGATTTTTTTCATTAAAAACCCAACTTTTTTGTACTAGCCCTTAAAATGTCAGGCTGTGCTAAGCAAACGATACTTTGTTAATAATTGTGTTCTCATTTTAATTATCAAATATTATCACTCTTGTCTCAACACCATTTTTTTTTTCTTTTGTGAACAACTGTTTTATTTTGTATAAATTTCAACATAATAAAGAATAACAACATTACAGAATAAAGAGAACCAGGACCCACCTATAATGAGATATGTATTTACATTATTGCACTATGGGGGAGTCCTGAGGCAGTTTAATTATTCATGAGGAAAATGGCCTGAGGGTAAAAACTGTTCTTGTGCCTGGTTGTCCTGTTCTCAGTGCTCTGTAGCGCCAGCCAGAGGGCAACAGTTCAAACAGGGAGTGGGCAGGGTGTGTGGGGTCCAGAGTGATTCTACCTGCACGTTTCCTCACTCTGAAGATGTACAGGTCTTGGAGGGTTTTTATATAAAAACTTTCTGTCTGTCATTCATTTCGTACATTCTCATAGTATTGTAGTTGCAGCGAAATATTGAGGCTTAATGCCATTTCTATGCCATGTTGTTCATATCAGTTGTCAGATGAGGGCGCTATTTAGCTGCTGTTATTTTTAACAATTGTTTCTGCACCATGTTGTCTCATTGAAACTCATCTAGTATCTTTGGAGTGCAGAGTTTTGGAAAAAGGGGTGTGGTTAATCCAACATCTCAGTCTCGTGGAAATTCTAGAACAGCTAAACTGTTGTGAGTTTGTTGTTGGCTTTTTTTTTTTTTTTAAATCCTCCCAAACAACTTGTGGTGATGTAGGTGATGTCCGATTTATTTTTGAGACTTTCTAACCCCAAGACCCAACTAATTTCTGCAATTCTCCAGCTGTGATCCTTGGAGAATTTTTGGCCACTTGAACCATCCTCCTCACCGTGCGTGGAGACAATATACGTAGACACACGTCCTCTTCCAATCCGATTCTTAACATCTCCTGTTGATTGGAACTTGTTAATTATTGCCCTGGTATTTTCAAAGCTTTAGCTATTTAGCTTTACAGCTGATTCCCATTTTGTGAAGCTCAACAACCTTTTTCTGAACATCAGAACTATATTCTTTAGTCTTACCCATTAAGAGTGATGATTAAGGGAATTTGGTCTGTGTGTTACCTCATATTTATACCCATGTGAAACAAAGTCATGGCTGGAAAAATTTCATGTTCCTAGTCACCCAGGTGTACTAAAAAATGTAAAATATGAATGGGAATATACTTCAGATATATTTTACTCATAAGAATTTCTAGGAGTGCCAATAATTGTGGCAAACGTGTTTTGGAGAAAAATATTTATTTAATTATGAGATATTTCCCCTCTTTCAATTGTTTTACTGCAATTAAAGGTTTGATTTTAGTTATTCTTTGCTCATATTTACCAAGGGTGGAAATATTTTTGGCCTCAACCGTAGCTTCATCATTATAAACTTCTTGTTGTTTTCTTTGCTTGTTTTAAAAAGAGTTCTTGTGCTATCTTTCCTTAAAATAAACGACACTTGCATTGATATTATGTGATCTAATGCATGATATAAAGACATTTTGAAGTGCGAGTTGTCAAAATACAGTATACATTGAATGGATGGATTACATACTGTATTTCTTGTGTTTTCTAAAAACTATAAGCAAACCTCCAACTTATGACAAAATCAAACACTCTTTCACACGGTGTTCAGATCGCAATCAAAAGCCACACAGACACACATTGTGACATTTATTTAAAAACAACCTATAAAAATGGCACTGAATCAGATATTCAGTGTCACATTCACCCACTGAATATTGTCATATTGTAAACTTTCCTACAGAATGCAGGAAATCTCTTTACAGAACTTGAGCTCAATGAAGTGGACTCATATTTCTCAGAGAAGAATAACTGGGATCTTTAGACGTCAACTGGGAAATTATGTGGGATTGTTCTCGCACTATAGACAATACTAAAACTACAAAAAGCTGCGGGAATTGAAAGAGGAAGTAAAACCTTTATATTTCCTGGAAACAATTCTGATCAGAATGCAGGATATCCCAATAAATATTGTCTTATTGTCAGTAAATGTTCAGATTTCACTCGGCAGTGATTGAGTAGTATAGTGAAGTTACTAGCAGTGAGGTCCTTTCACAGCGTGTTGAGAGTAAAAGTTTGGTTTAACTCGTTCTGTGTCCAAAGACAAGATCCACAGATCCATATGTCATTGAATAATATATTCTTTAATACTAAATTGATTAAAAAATAAAATAATAAATAAACATTTAATTCTAATCACACATGGATGTGCTAAAGAAATTACCCATGTCTTCTCACGCCGCTAGTTTTAAAAAGACAGTATGATTAAAGCTGCTGTAAGTGATTTTTTTAATGGAAAAGTATTTAAAAAATGTTCCTGCTCCCTGAAAGATATTACTGAAATAAGTGTTGTGAGATATCTCACCGGTCTCTGTGATGACTCTAGACTCCGTAAACAACAAACAAAAATGTGTGCGCGGCCTCTGACGCTTTCTGTCTGTCAGTCATTTTGTGTGTTCTCATAGTATTGTAGTTGCAGTGAATTATTGAGGCTTAATGCCATTTTTATGCCATGTTGTTCACAATAATTGTCAGTTGAGGGCGCTATTTTGCAGTTGTTGTTTTTAACAACCGTTTCTGCTCATGTCGGTCTCAATAAAGCTCATTTGGTATCGTTAGAGGGCGGTGTTTTGGGAATAGGAGGCGTGGCTAATACAACGGCTCAGTTTGTGGAAATTTTCGAATGGCTAAAATCGCTTACAGCACCTTTAAGCACATGTTCTACATATCAATGTAAATACTTGTAAATAGTACAAATTATACAAGTAAACAATACAAATGGAACAAAAATATAAATGAAACATAATATATGCAATTTTAAGACATTAACTGATGGAATAGGCTGAATTTGAAAAAATTTCAAAAGCTAAAATCTGATCAATTTGATGAAAAACGAATAACAAAAACAAAATTGGTAAAATTAACATTTTCGAATACCTAGAAGGTTCCTTTATAATTAAGACCATTAGCTGAGAAAGAATTTATTTTATATGTAACATGGACATTATAACAAAACTGTACCCATGTGAATCGATATCAAATCGAATCGGGAATCGGGAAATCTTTATTAACCTCTTAAAATCTATGGACCCGCCGGCTGGTCCAAAAGCGCTATATCATGAAAAACGTTTACGCTTAAAATGCTCAAGTCCTTGTGTACATAATTCAGGAATATTATCATTTGAATACTTAGAATCTGAACTTTCATAGATAACATCACTTCTGCATTTATGTTACTTAAAATAACAAAATAAGGCTTAAACATCTGCATCGCAAATATGCGCCACCTAGTGGTTATGTGGTGGAAATATTAATATGAATATACAAGTCTTTAAAATAGCACATAAATGGACAAGTCATATATCAAATGAAAGCTCTTACTCTCAGGAATGTGACTGTACAGTTAATTATGTTGCCCTAATACCACAGTTTAAAAGATTTTCAAAGAATCACAGTCATCAAATACAAACGTCTCTTTTATGTGCCGATCACCATTGCTGTAAACCTCAAATAGCTAAAAACTTTATATCTGCTTTTACCTTAGGGTGTTCTCTAAGAAATTAGCCATTTTTTATTTGTCTGTGAGCTTGTTTGTGTGAATTATCCAATGTTGTAAAATGTTATACATACATCTCAAAGGGGAGGATCTCAGCTTTCTAATGACACCTAGATTGAGCTTGTAGTCCACTCAGAGGACGAGATATTCAATGAAATAATGAAGGTGTTGCGTGAACTGAAAATTACACTGAATGTCTATGGACGAGCACAACTGTGAGGGCTAAAATGCATTAGAGCACCTACTAAATTTCAGATCTGTGTCTTGTTTTTTCTAGTGCTTTCTGCCATATAGTGGAATAAAATAAGTCTATTTGGAGGGAGACGGGGTGAACAGAACCAAAATTACATGCATACAAAGTTAGGAACAAAAAACAAAAAGGTAAATAAATAAATAAATAATCTTTATCATAAGATTATAAACACATAAAATACTATTTATGACTAACTGGAGTGTTTTTTATTTTATTTGGGGGGTTCTCTGAAAAATTAGACCAATTTTTTGCAATTATTCCACAGTATGTGTAAATGGTGAGCTTTTAAATTTGAGTGTGAAAAACTGCTGGTGGTAGCCAAAAAATGCACCAGAGTTTTAGAAGGTTATACCAAGCCTTATTTTTATTTATTTATTTTTTTTAAGAAATGAATACGGCTCAATTTACCCTTTGCATTGGTTACTATTCATCTGAGAAGTCATCTTACTATGGCTTTATGTTATAGATGATTTCTTCTCATTTCACAACAAAGGAGACAATCTGAAATATAATATAAAAGAGGACAACTTCTTACCCCACTCTCCTCTATACAGTATGATAGTGTTTTCATTTTATTTTAGAAAGACTGTGTGTCTTGACAGCGCAGACGCAGAAATGAGATTTTCATCAAGTGCCTGATTTTTTTCCAATATTCCATTCTAGTTGAAGTTTTCTGGAGGTTTTGCATAGTTAGGTTGAGATATCTCAGATGCTTCATCTTGTAGATTGTGTTAAAATCTCTTTCCAGCTCTTGCGAAGAACACTCATAATGCTGTTATGTATTTTGTAATACCGTTTCAGTGAGAAAAAAATGACTTATCTGGGCTGGAATTCAATCAGTGGAACTCACTCAACTGAAGTGAAACAGCACATTTCTGAACTCATTTCAGAACTCTGGAAATCACTGGGTCACTTCTGCCCAAAATGGGGGTTGGGGAATGGATGGGGTGCTTCTTGATGTCAAAAGAACCAGTGTTTCCTTATCAAGCTGACACAAAATATAAATATATTTTCAATAGAGCTGTCACAATCAATGCGTTAACGCATGCGATTCATTAAAAATGTTTAACACGCTAATTTTCCTTTATCGCTATTAACACATTTACAACATATCCTTTGTAATGTGGTGGTGGTGTAGTGGACTAAAGCACTGAACTGGTAAACAGAAGGCTGTTGGTTCAATCCCCACAGTCACCACCATTGTGTCCTTGAGCAAGACACTTAACTCTAGGTTGCTCCAGGGGGATTGTCCCTGTAATAAGTGCACTGTAAGTCATTTTGGATAAAAGTGTCTGCCACATGCATAAATGTAAATGACTGGAGTTATTACACTGACATGCACACCACAAACATACACAACAGTGCTTCCATGTCAGTGATAATATGATGGAGAAATGACCTCTAAGCACTATTTGATGTACAAAACAAGTCCAGATGGGACCTATGTAAAGCACATTTTAATTAGTTAATTTAATTAAGTGCTATTTTAGAGCATTTTTATCTTTATACTGTGGAGGGCTTTGTTTGGAAAATGTTAATAAAGCATTTTATTGTTAAAAATGTTTTGTTTTCTTTCCTAAGATGGAAATAAATGCATTTTGACAGGAAAACTTTTGACAAAAAAATTTGACAGTGTCAAATTTCAGCACTTTAAAAATCTGTGATTAATCGCGATTAACTACAAATAATTATGCGATTAATTGCAATTAAAAAAATGTTATCAAATGACACCACTAATTTTCAATAATAAGTAATATGTATATACATTAATGTTACCAATAATACCAAATACTAAATCAGTTTAGTATGCACGCACTGTGTTGTTGGCGGCTGTTTTCCAGCACTTTTGTGTATGTGCCCACATCCAAAAAGAGCACTCGCGAATACAGCTGTGTCTGAACAATCAAAATGCCAAATTATTAGATATACAACCATGAAAACAATGAGTAATATATACAAAAATGCTTGAGGAATTTGCAAACTTTAAGTCACGAGACAAGACACTTGCACTTTTTTGCAAAACTCTTTTATTAAGACACGATGCCATGAGCCTCGCAAACTTCGGCAAGTCTAGCAAATTTTCTTTTCATCTATTTTAGCCTATGTAAAGCCTACTATCTTCTAAACTAATATAAAACGGCTGACGAATCAAAAAAAGGCTTCTAAACTGTTAATTACACCTAATTTGTTTTGAATTATGGAAAGCCGAAAGAGACAAAAATAGTGTCTTTTTTAAATCACTTTTTCACAAAATTTCTGATCTTATAGCGTATCTGAGGCTGAGACAAAAGTTAGTGGGACCTTTTAGTTTTAGTTCCAGTAATATTTAAAGATTAACTTTAAAAATGACACCTTACAGATGTAACAGTTCAATGTATTTTAATAAAATGTATTATTTTTTGATATTTCATCAAAGGATGGCCATATATGTATTCACAGAGGTCTGGGCAAAGCCACAAATATCCACTGACTCTAAAACCACCCCCTCTGCACACTAAGACATCATCATCTGTTCCATGTTTCTTTTTTGAAACATGGAACATGGAGTTTTCCTTCTGACATCACGTCTGGGAACCCTTGATGTCGTCACAGCATCTGCACTTTATAATTTTAAAGCCTCTTCCTGTGCTGCGGTACTTATAGCAGTTACTGTAACATGTTGAGCATATTTAATGGGTGACTCCCTGAAATGCATTTGCAGAATCTGCTGAAATGACGAACAGAAAGGGGAAATGACACACTATCTACAAATCATTATCTAAGATCTGTTACTCATCACCAGACTTCTGCTTTCAGTGATTTTGTTCAGAGAAAGTACTGTGATTCAGACAGATGATTGTTTACTGTATACATTCAGGTCAAGAGAAAATACACTGAAGAGTTGTATAATATACACTCTTAAAAATAAAGGTTCCAAAAGGGTTTTTTCACAGTGATATCATAGAAGAACCATCTTTGGTTCCCCACAGAACCTTTTTTGATTTGATTTGAAGTGTCAGTTTTTGCATTTTATGTCATTATTCTTGCAATCAAACCTGACCATGGTGTTACAAAGAGAAGATACAGAATATGTATTTTTCTACCAATAACTTATTTCAGGGGGCCTGAGTATCTCAGCAAGTATCGACGCTGACTACCACCCATGGAGTCCTGAGTTTGAATCCAGGGTGTGCTGAGTGACTCCAGCCAGGTCTCCTAAGCAACCAAATTGGCCCGGTTGCTAGGGAGGGTAGAGTCACATGAGGTAACCTCCTTGTGGTCACTATAATGTGGTTCGCTCTCGGTGGGGCGCGTGGTGAGTTGAGCGTGGATGCCGTGGAGAATAGCATGAAGCCTCCACACATGCAAGGTCTCCACGGTAACGCGCTCAACAAGTCACGTGATAAGATGCGCGGATTGACGGTCTCAGACGTGGAGGCAACTGTCCTCTGCCACCCGGATTGTGGCGAGTCACTACACCACTACGAGGACTTAGAGCGCATTGGAAATTGGACATAAAAAAAAAAAAACTCAAAGTAAATGCATAAGAATGTCAAGAAAATGAACATCAAGAAACAGAATTGAAGGAGGGTTAAGGCAATCAGTTTGTATGCTTTTTTAAAAGTAAATGCACTTATTTGCCTTAAGTAAACTGAAAGTATTTTTTAAGTAACGTTAACTAGTTACAAGTAAACGTAACCCATCTGTGATTAAAGTATCATTATTTTCATTTATTATTTAAATTGAGTTATGGCACGTAAAACTGTACTATTGAGTAAAGAAGGATGACTTAAATTTAACATCTAGTTCACCAGAGGCAATCACAACGATCAACAACAAAACAACAGTCATAAGAATTAAAACGATATACA
>NC_059377.1:43592000-43604500 GCF_019703515.2 Myxocyprinus asiaticus | reverse complement strand
GAAACATCGGTGAAAAATCATGTTCTTACAGAGTATTTTTGTCTTGATTTCCAGTAAAAATATCAAAACATTCTTAAACAAGGTATGTTTACTTGAGAAGCAAAATAACATACAATATTTTGCCTTGCTTTTAGAGAAATCTCAAACAAATATAGCCACGTTTATGCTTATTATAAGTAAAAACTATTGACCAGTGAGGTTAGAATAAAAATGTGATTCAAATGAAAATTCTTGTTCCTAAATTTAGATTAGCGTTAGATAACATTTAGTTACATTTCTCTGAAAACAAGACATAATATCTTACAGTATGTTTTTGAGTAAGAGTTTACTGGAAAATTAGACAAAAATGCTCAGTAAAAATACTTTTTTTTTGCAATGTATAAGCACAATTACTTTAAATTTGTATTAAAAACTATAAAACTCACTAGAGCCTGAGTGATCTTGTTGAACTCATAGGCCATCTTTCATCTCCTCCTCTCTGTGATTAACAGATTTACTATCTGTCGTTATGAGATCTCTCTTCACGTCTACGTCAGATATCTGAGGTGATTTCACTATGAATCCTCCCAAAACCAGTCCTTAAAAAGTTCATCACGTTTGTACCCTTCCCTCTAGTCATTGACTGACATACCCGCTCATATGGTGTCATGAGGTGGTAACGATTGGCACAGAATGCTGGCCACTCTCATCTGTAACCGACAAATTCCCTTTAAGGGTGCGCTGAGCTAAAATGAATCAGTGAATCATCTGTGTGAACCAGATCATTTACATGAACACCGGCAGAGCCGACACGGGCAAGCTGCTGTGTGCCTCACAGTGAGCACTCGACCACGTCATGACCTTCCAGCGTGTCAGGTAAGGTGCCTCCCTGGTCCCGTTAAGGGTGGGAGGAGAGCAATTACCAGAGGAGGCTAAAGGCGGTGGCCTTTCCTGATTTCTGTATTAAGCAATTTCCCGCCGAGCAACTAATAGAATAGCGCTGGGGAAGTGCTCTTCCCTCTGCTGGAGGGAGAGCACTACGGAGACCACATCCTACCGGAGGGAGGTTAACATGTGGAGAATACCACACATGGACTTACCGACCGGGAAGTTCACATATGGAACAAAACCCCTGTGGAGGACCCTATCTAAGGAGAGGGTACACAGCCACAGTGGCTGAGGTAGAGCGAAGCTCTGTCGAGTGGAAGACACAGCGTTCACCGACAGGGAAACCGAACAGTGTAAATTCATCATACGGGATTACCGAGGGGGGAATCACCACGTATGGATCACTGAGCCCAAGTACACAGGCTCACCTGAAAAGGGCCAAACCACGAGTACCAGGCTTGGTGGCGTTACTCCTCCGCTGAGTTAATCACTGGACTGTGCTTAAGAAATCGGAGGGTGTCCAGTGTTCACCAGTTATGGGGTACTGTTATGGACAAGACAGCGCACATATAAAGGCGCTAATGCAAGCGATACATCCAACCAGCTGCCCGACCTTTCCTGTTGGTACCCAGTAACACTCGGGCTGAAACCGGTCCTATGCGGAGGTTGTATATATCATATACGCTGCTCTGTATATGTCTTTTAGAGAGGCGCCATTCACCAGTGCCCAGGAGGATGCAACACCTCTGGTGGAGTGGCTCGCAGAGTGGCTCGCAGAGACTTCAACGTCTGCTGACTCCAAAGGAGGAGGCGGCGGGTGAGTTGCGAAATGCAACTTTAGCGTACACCACCCTAGTGGTTTATGTATGCCACGGTCGCTGTGTTGTCCATCCGGACCAACACATGCTTGCCCTGAATCAATGGCCGAAGACTCCACAGGGCCAGTGATACTGCCAGCAACTCTAGTTGATATTCCATTGCAGGAAACTGCTCTTTTACAGACAAGTTGGGTGCCGGGTCAGGCCAGTCAGTGCCAGTAACCTCATCCCTGGGTCGCCTGTCTCAGGGCCGCTTCGAAGCCCATCTGGGGTTTTTAGCAGCCGGCTGACGGGCAGGCAGTGCTGCCTTCCTGCGGGAGGATCTTCCTTTCTGAGGCCGGCGTGCAGGCTCCATTGGTGGGGGAGCTGTAGAGTGAGGTCGGTCGCGGTGCGCAGTTCCTTCATCAGCCCCAGGTCGGTCCTATCCTCATGCAGATCTTTAAGCGCCTTGGCCTGGTGGACCTGCAGGATGGCCATGGCATGCAGGGCAGAGGCGGCCTGGCCCATGGCATTGTAAGTCTTCGTCACTAATGATGAAGAAAACTTACAAGCCTTAAAAGGGAGCCTTGGTCAATTCCTCCAGGTGGCTGCACTCTGCAGGCATAAGTGCACTGCCACAGCACACTCTACCTGGGGAAGCTCGACATATCCCTTGACTGCTCCGCCATCAAGGGTAGTCAGGATGGACAAGCCCGCGAAGTGTGTACAGGTGGAGACCTCCCACAACTTCGCGAGCTCCTCGTGCACTTCCGGAAAGAAAGACACCAAGCCCAGAAACCAATCGTCCAGCCACGAATACTCAGGGCAGGGCGGAGGGTTCCATTTGAACCCAATGTTCGCAGCTGCCCGGGCAAGCGTGGCTGCTAATTCAGCGTCTGCTTCATCCTGAGCTCTACCGCCTGAGAGCGGGAGCTCAATAGATTTACATTTACATTTATGCATTTGGCAGAAGCTTTTATCCAAAGTAACTTACAGTGTACTTATTACAGGGACAATACCCCCGGAGCAACCTGGAATTAAGTGCCTTGCCCAAGGACACAATAGTGGTGGCTGTGGGGATCGAACCAGAAAACTTCTGATTACCAGTTATGTGCTTTAGCCCACTATGCCAACACCACTAGATTCGTTCGCTTCCAAAAGCAGCAGCCCTCCCTCCGATGCTGCAACCGACAACTCATCCTCACTGCAAGCCCTGAACGAGACATTAAGTCTGCCCTGAGGTGGACCACCTGCCACGCTAGTGAACTCTACAGGGCAGAACGAGCATGCTGGGGGATGGGAGGTCCGAGGGGACTGAGCCGGCGGATAGACTCCGACAGGACGGACCGGGTCGGGGAGCAGCCACGGTAGCTCTCTGCTTCATAAAGAAAGAAGAGAGTCGTGACCACAACATTCTCATGGGCATATTCTCACAGTGAGAACATGACCCATCCACAAATGCTGCCTCAGTGTGCTGCCGACCCAAGCACTCGAGACAGATGGCCGTCCGATGGGGAGAGATAATGGCCGCACAAAGGTGAAAAGACATCTTTAAAAAGTCGCCAATCATTTGTGCAAGCTCTTTTAGAGGAAATTACTCTTTTAAGAATTTGCTCTATTACACCTGTGAACTCAGCTGCCAAAGCGCCCAGGACCCAGGAATAACTGCATTATTTTATATGTGTCAGGTCTGCCCTTATACAATAGACAGTATATTGTATTGATCATAGATTGTGTTTTGCACTGCCGTTTCTTTTGAAGCCTCTCTACATTTTTGTTTTGATGGATTTAGTAAATGCATGCATTTTGTTTCTTTTGCTGCAGAAATTCAATACAAAAAATGAATGACCCATCTCAGAGTAGCTTTATACAATGTATGGTTTATGAAAAAATAGAAGACAGAATTGCTGCCATAAAGGCTTTATTTGCAACAGGACATTACTGCAATATAACAAAAATATGTAATATAGCTGCCATTTATTATGTGAAAATACAAAATATACAAACAGAAAAAGCCACAGAAGAGTAAAAAAAAGGAAAAAAATTGAATCTTCTAATTTGCCTGGTCTTCTGCATTTGGCCACATGTTCTCATCCACATCACACCTGATATCTTCTCTGGCAAGGCATCTTGGGAAAAATCTTTTGGCATGCCTTATCCACCCCTAGCAGTGTTCAGCTGTGATGTCTTGGCATGCAGCATCCATTGCATCCAGGAGGGACATTTGGTCCTGTGGATGATGGTCAAAAACCTTCCATCTCCAGGCTGAGAAAAACTCCTCAATGGGGTTGAGGAAAGGGGAGTAAGGGGCAAGGAAAAGGGACATCATCCTCGGCTGTGACTGCACGGGAATGGTGGAATGCCACATTGTCGCATGTGATCACATATATTGGCAAGTGGTCTCCCACCTGTCCCCTTTCTACCTCTGGCACCAGTCTTTCATGCAGGTCTTCTAAAAAAAGGAGAAGGTGGTCGGTGTTGTAGGGGCCAATCTCACATTTAATCAAACAAAGGGAGTCCAAAACAGACTACAAATCCCATGAAGCCTTGCTCACCAAAGGATCGAACTCTCAACTCCTATTGGATGAGGCACACAACAGAACGTCCCTCAAACATGACATCATCAGGAGTTGAAATACCTCTGAAATGCTTCCGGGATTTGCTTCCAGCAACTTTGTTCGTCCTGTATAGAAGCAGCTCATCGCTGCTCTCAGGTGCAACCTCGTGGCACAAAGAAGTAACGTCCGACTTCAAACTGGCCATACAATCTCCATCTCGCTGGACGAGTTGAGATTACTCTGTGTTCAACCGTACACTCTAACGGATCCGAAGGAGACTGCCGAGTAATCCGCAGTTTCATCCATTTGCCTGCAGAAGGGAAGAGATTAAAGATTTCTCTTCCATCTTCAATCAAGTTGACATTTCTGAGTTCTTCGCCAGCCCGCCGAGAATCAACAACCGTGCCCGCCAACAGAGCGAGGAAACAGCCTCCCGTCATCACCCGAGCCTCAAGGAACTGAGTCGGAATTAAAGGACAGATGAACACACATTCTGTCCTCATGCGATTCAAGTAAGAGGTTTACGTCTGGGCAGAGATAGAATATTATAGTGTGTTATTCTTGTGTTTCAAGGTTTTTGCTTGTACAGTTTACGGACCGCCATGTCCGCTCATTATTAATACTCAGGGTATTAATTATTACAAATTTGTTTTGTTGTATTGTGGTCCAACCAAATTGGACTGTTGTGCAATTTCGCCATCGTGGGTGAGACAGCAACTGAGTTCATCCATTAAAGAGTCAAATAACGCAGGACTGTTTACGAGCCGTCCACCACGTCTCTGAGCGATGAACTAACAGCTGCTTTCTGTCCCACAATCGCGAAATCGGCTTTAGGGCCGTCACTTCTCTCTCTCTCGTACTAACCACACACACACACACACACACACACACACACACACACGCACGCGACCCCTCACAAACATTCTGGCACACATTTTTGGCTCCTAGATAGCTTAATGCTAAAGCCCAGCTTTGTCCCTAAGCTATCGTACAAGCGGATACACGTGGTAACTGGTAGACGCCATTGACTGGTTTCTCTCCGCCCCCATTCGCGGTCATATTCCCTGGCCGGAAGTCTCGTGTGACATACTCTCCACGAGAGTCACGTCCGCCATTTGTGCGCGTCCCTCCTTACACACACACACACACACACACACACACTGTCACACACACACCTTATGTGTTATAGGATTATTTTTATTTCCATATCTAATCATATCACTGCTTAGTTTGTAGTTGTAATTCGGAAGTTTATTGACTGCATTGTATTAATTATTAATTGATATTACTGCATAAATAAACTTTGTTTATATTACAAAGAGAAGTGTTTTGGTTTGTTTTGCATACGCCTGTGTCATGCTGACGGGATGTCAGTGCTCGGATTCAAACCTTCATTCATTGTTTTTTTTCCCAAAAATCGATATTCTTCGGATGTCGATTTTCCTAAGAAGACAATCTAATATTGAGACTGTTTTACTATTTGGTTATTAGTCCCTGATTCCAGGGTGGTGCCCCGTCAATGTTAATCCTTATTCATATTCTATTGATTTTTGATAATTGATAATTATCTTTGATGATTGTTGAATTTGAATGATCAATAAGCTAGTGTTAATTTAATTAATGTTTCATCGATGTTAACAATTAACGATTATCTTTGATCATTGTTGATTTAAAGGATTAAAAAAGCTAACATTGATTCTCATCAATGTTCTATTGATTTTAATAATTAATCATTATCTTTGATAATGATTAATTATTGCTAATAACCAAACCTGCTCCTAAACGTAGCACACTACATTTACTGGAGCCCCATATAAGGTTTTAATGAGTTAGATTCAATTAATTAATTAAAATATTAATTAATAACTAAAGAAATAATTATTAATTATTTCTGAAAGTAACACTGATCTAAACAACCAGTAAAGCCCTACAGTTGTGTTGCACTATATTGTTCCTTTTCCACACAAGATCAGCCCAAAGAGGTCCTCTTTTACTGTATACCATATGGTCATGCAATTGAAAGAACCACAACACCTGAGTGTGTTTCCTAGATGGGAATCAGCTGTGATTTATTTGCATAACTTCAATCAGCTGTTTCTCAGTAGCAATGGAATAAAATACAAGGGATATATTTGTGTTTCAATTCACAATATGAACAGCTGTTCACTTTGACTTTAGCCTTTAAGTTAGGTTTAGAACATGATGTTATCTTTTCTGACATACAGTGTGAAAGTATTTGTAAATTTGGCAGTAAAAATCCATTGTTTTGGTCTTGGTTAAGCTTGTGTGTAAAAGAAGTTCAAGCATTTTCAATTTGTGTTAACTGTATGCATTTTGTTTCAAAGCAAAAAGAAATGTGTTAATTGTATAGCCTACACAGACGGATGTTGTGCGAACTGTGTTAAGAATTTAGGAAAACTGTTAAAAGTATTGAAAAAATTGTCATAGCTATCGTAAAAAACTGTAAATCAGTGGTGATTGGGGCTCTCAAGAGCAAACCCCTAGTGTCACTACATCGACACAACGTCGAGTGAGTGACAGACAGGGAACTGCTCAGACAGATAAAACATAAATCCAGTTGGTTTGCCAGTGTTATGTGGTTTGAGTATTTTTGCAACAATAGGATGTTTATATGAGAAATGCTAACCAATGTAGCCTTTAACATTGTTTAGAAAGCTACAAATAATATATTATCATGAACTTCATGAACAGAATCCACATTCGATTAGAAGAAGATGTGCTTGTGTATACTCTTAAATGTTTTGAAGTAAGTTTGGAGCAGCAGACTTGTGCAAATTGTTATGTCAACAGTTAGCTTTAAGCTAAGCTAAAATGTCTAACCCTTTTACATGCACAATTATACCAGGCATGATTGTATTTTTTCTATTGGGAAAGTCCTCATTAGATAATAAAAACATTTCTCTAGTAAGACCTTTGATATTAGGGCAATTATTAATAAAAGAATGTCCCTTACGAAAATCAGCCACTGATAATTTTAACATGCAAATGAGCTTTGCGGCAAATTTGTAGCAAATTGTCCATTGTTGCCAAAGGTTTGCCAGAGGTTCACCACTATCGGCAAAGATCTGCAAACTTCTGGCAAACATTTTGGTGAATCAAAAGCTCATTTGCATGTGAAAATAACGAGCGGCAAATTTGCGGTTAGTTTAGTAAAACTATAGTTAAAAATGGTGTTTGTACAGTAAAACTACAATAACCACAACTGTATTATCACTATGGTTTCACTATGAATATCATGGTTAAAGCTGCACTATGTAAGATTTTTTGGTTAAAAATTAACAAATTGCCATTATTGGGGGGCCTGGGTATCTCAGCGAGTACTGACGCTGACTATCACCCCTGGAGTCGCGAGTTCGAATCCAGGGTGTGCTGAGTGACTCCAGCCAGGTCTCCTTAGCAACCAAATTGGCTCACACTCACATGGGGTCACATAGGGTAACCTCCTCATGGACGCTATAATGTGGTTCTCACTCTTGATGGGGTGCGTGGTGAGTTGAGCGTGGATGCCGCGGAGAATAGCGTGAAGTCTCCACATGCGATTCGTCTCCGCGATAACACGCTCAACAAGCCACATGATAAAATGCACAGATTGACGTCTCAGACACGGAGGCAACTGAGATTCATCCTCCACCACCCGGATTGAGGCGAATCACAACGCCACCACAAGGACTTAGAACGCATTGGGTATTGGGCATTCCAAATTGGGGAGAAAAGGGGAAAAATAAATAAAATAAAATAAAAAATTGCCATTATTGATTGAGTACATAAACAAACAGTGTTCAAAACAATGTCTTTACATTACCCCGATTCATTTTGGTAAGCATGTAAAAATTAATTGTATTTTGAGCTGTTGGGTTCGATAGGGTGCGACAAAGTTGGTCTATGACATTCATCCTTGCGTCATTACATCATGTCCACACACACAGGAAAGAAGTGCCAGCTGTCTCATGTTCCGGCTGGAGAAACTAACTACACTGTTTAGTTCAGTCACACTCACACAGTTCAGGACATCATCGCAACAATCTGGATTGGATGTTTATCTGTTATCCGTTTGGCGAAGTTGTTGCTATAATGCTTGGATGTGTTTTCTGGTAGGATTGTTGAAGCTTATATTGCTTGTCATGCTTTTATGAATTGAACATTACTCGTGTGTTAACCGATCGCGATGTATCTACATTGTCTGGTGAAGTTACTGTGACGTTTAATATGTATAACTTCTTAAATTGACTTCTTGTAATTGTTATATTGCATATTTAAGCTTATTATTTTTTACATTTAATAAAGTATATTTTATCCCCATCATGAATCCTTGTTTTATGGTTTTAGTTTATGGTGTTATTGTGTGCATTGTAGTAACTGAGGCTGGACAATATAGTATAAAAACCTTCTGTTGAACTCATATTATCCATATCACGAGTTTGACCTCTTAAATTGAAAATGGTAGTACAATTCAAACATTAATAGTAGATAAAACACTTTAATAATCATATTAAGATTGACTGGTGGTGGCTGAGAGTCCTCTGTTCTCTTTTTAAAAGTGCTTTGAGTGTCGTGTCAGAAAAGCGATTTAAGTGTAAAATTCATTCAAATATGTAAATATGAGTGTTGTTTATCTTCATCAAAGCAAGTAATATTTCCATTTCAAATGTTTAATCGTATAACATAATATCAACATGAAAATAGCACATTATGACTCCGGCTCCAGTCATGATCACACACAGTCGATGTCCAGGTGGCTCTAATCATGAGGTTCAACCGCCAGAAAAGCAGTGTCAAAACACGACTGACGTAAAGTGTTCTTCTGCAAATTGCTTGCAATTTTAAGTTTCAACCACAGATGTCACTAGAGAGCACTAAGTTATGTAGCGCAGCTTTAAAATATGGCTACTGTAGTAAAACCATGATATATTTATTGTGAGGGAACGCAAAACTATATCAGAAAGAAATTACCCACCCTGTCCTTTAAGGGCCTCCGTACAATAGCTTTTTATAGTAAACCAAAGCGTTTTGGAGAAATTTGTAGTTTCGCTGACTCGGTTCAATGCAAATCTACAGCAACTGCCATTGCAACATTGGTAGTGTAGATTGAGAGGCTACTGGACATCTTTAAGTTCAACTGAACATTTAAGTTCTTGTAAATTTAAAGAGAAAAAATTCAATTAAACTCAAAACAATTCAGCTTACTTAAAAAGTGTCAATTTTCAAGTCATTTTTATTTGTATAGTGCTTTTCACAACACACATCATTTCAAAGCAGCTTTACAGAAAATCATACTTTAACAAAAAAATGAAACTGTAATATCTGTAATGTCTTAGAGTCATCATTGTGTAGTTTGATTAAATATGATTGTGAATTGTGTTTACAAATAGTAATGAAATAATAAGTGTATTTATAACCCCAGTGAGCAAGCTGAAGGCGACTGTGGTAAGGAACACAAAACTCCATAAGATGTTGATTAATGGAGAAAAATAACCTTGAGAGAAACCAGACTCACTGTGGGGGCCAGTTCCCCTCTGACTAACATCATGAATATAATGACAATATTAGTTATTTATGTGCAGTGCAGGTCATGGGTTAAGATTAGTAAACTAAGTGTTAAGGGTCAGTGTTTAAACAAAGATTTTTATGAACTGTAAGATTAATGACTAATGTCTTTGAAGTTCATCCTGGATTAACTGCAGAAGTTCACACTGATGCATTGTGCTTTGTTAGTTGGCTGATGAAGGGATTTGTTGGCAATTAATTGATAGTCTATGTATTCCATTATAAGAGTGTAGTCCATCAATAGACCGAGATGATGCAGGCAGAGATTAAAGAGTTTGAGATTAAAAAATGTATGCATTTCTATGCTCAGCCTTATTTATTTTTTAAAAGTTTTTGGTTGCTTGTCACTGCTGGTTAGGACAAAAAAACTCTGATTAACATAGAAAATATACCTTTTATCATGTGTCGTTTGCCATCAGGTTAGGCTGCCTGAGGCTCCTCTATGTTTCTGTTTGATTTCTGAATACTCCGTTCAAAAAAATAAGGCTGGGCATAGAAATGCATCAATTCTTCGACTATAAACTCTTCAGACATGTTTAGTTTTCACTTAAACGCCCCAATGCAGTGAGGGGTCTACGTGAACTGTTGCTCTCATGCCCTATCATGAATGTATATGTGTGTTCTGAATTTTCAGTCAAGTTGCTTTTATCTTCTTCCTCAGCTGAGTCTAGATTCCTGTCAAGGTTTTATTTTCTTTGGAACAATATATACTGAAAAAAGCGTGATACAAATGAAAATGAATCGAATTAAACTAAAACAAAAGAGCGACATACCAGATACCAAGACATTCTCAAATTCATGTTAATTTTTCAATGCAATTTTCCACTCAAATTGTTGTGCTGATATTATAATGTTTAAAGAAAAATGTTTATTAAATTAGAAAAATGCTAAATGGAAGAATTTTCACTGGTAGTCTCCCACTGTACTGTATATAATGTTGATTACTTTGGCTGGCAAAGTGGTGTTGGTATTAATAAACATTAAATCTTTTCAGAGAGAGAGAGACAGAGAGAGAGAGGAAGGGTGGAATGAAGGGTGGGATCTGTGGATGTCTTGCAGGAGGGATTTCTTGTCTGTTCCGGCAAATGCAAAACACTGATCCTTTCACACGTTTGTAAGTCCTCCGGTGTGTAGTTCTGTGTTATTAATTAATGTCATAAATGAGTGATGCATTCATGAGGAGTCTGAGACTGCTGGACAAACTCACTACAAGAGTTCTTCTGAAGTTCTCAATTCGGTTTAACAGAGAAGATGAGCTCAGACGAGTCAGACATTCCTCAAGATCTGCTGGGTGAGTCTCTTTACTTCCACAGTCATATAAATACAGTATATTCTGGAATTATCATAGCAGTCAAACTGAACATCTTTTATGTTTATATTTGTAACTTTGCCTGTGAAGAACATTTAATGATTTGAATAAAGAGCTGTTTATATCTTAATACCTTAATCACTGCAATAATACTTAGCTGTGGGATGGGCCAATACAGACTCCGCCCACATGCACACCTGAGCCCAGGAAGTACAGGAAATAAATACAGGAAATTTAACTACATAATCATGTTTTGCTTGACATATTCTCAGTTACACGAGGCCTTAAACTACTAATCTAGTAGTTTATGAGATTTCAGCCCTGAGGAACATTTAATTTAGATGCTTCTTCTAAAATTCCTTGGGAGAAATAAAAACAGACACAAATGAAGAATGTAATGAGAAATATTTGAGTTCATATTGAGATCTCTGGTTCTGGTATCTTAGCAATTCTGAGCACAGTTTGAGACATTGTTGAGATCTGTTGTGAAACTCTACATGTGAGATTACTGGAGAGACATCCAAAAGTCTCCAACTGTTCTCCATTGAATCTCACTGCTCTCTATGAGAAACAATTGAGATATTAAAGAGATCTCATGTGTGATTTTACTGTCTGTCTGTCTGTAGAGAGTGTTCAGGATGCTGTGGGTCAGCAGGTCAAGCTGTGTGCTGTAAAGAAGGTGAACCTAGAGGTCAAAGGTGACAAACTGGAGGTCAGAATCCTGGTGAGTGTTAGGTTTTTTTTTTATTATTGATTTGTGTATTACTTTGACTTTCATTTTTATTCTTTAATGTTATCCGTATAGCTCTCTATACTTTGTCTCTGGGTATTTCTGTTCATTTGTTTTTTGTACTTTATTTTAATGCAGCTGTATTCTTGTCTGCTATGTGTTATTCTTTCAGTGTAATTCTGCTGTGGTACTGACACATACTTGCCCTGATTTACCTGTCCTGACATGACAGAATTATTTTCCTCTGGGCATGAAACACACACACACTTTGCATTCCAGGACCCCACAAGATTTTGCAAGAAATTCACAGCCTTTAGTCATGATGTTTGACTGTGAACATATCATATAGATTCACATTATCTCAGATTAAACACAATGACAGCAGTGTGAAGAGTGCAGTGTTGAAACTGTAGCTTCTCAAGTTACAAATAGTGTTGTGTAATCCATTACAGATTACTAATTACTTCTCTAAAATTTTGATCAGATTACTTTACTGATTACTTCAGTGAAAAATTATCACATTACCAATTACTTCTAATTTACAGTACTTTCTTAAATACATTTCCGAGAAACATTTGTTTTTCAGCTCAGTGAATTCAAAATCATGTCTATATTATAAATATATACAGTATTATCACAAGATGTTGCGTTAGATTTTTTGTACACTTTATTTT
>NC_059377.1:43574500-43589500 GCF_019703515.2 Myxocyprinus asiaticus | reverse complement strand
CAGAATCAGGTACACATAAAACGATGAACTACAAGCAGATGAATCAAGAATGCATCTAAATGGATGCATTGGCTTAATCACACAAATGCAGTAAATATCTAAATGTTGTGTTGTGTTGTGTGTAGTTGTTGTTGGACTATGACAGAGGACAGCTGTCTGTGAGATTCACGTCTGATCAGGACACTGATGGTGTCATTGCACTGATAGGAACAAACATACAGGAGATCTGTGCAGGACTCAATCCACTGTAAGACTGTACACACACACACACACACACACACACACACACACACACACATGCACAATTAAAAGCTTATAAAAGGCCTAAGAAACTGCTGAAAAATCACAAAAACATTTTTTCATATTTTTCTTATTTGACATTATATATATATCTCTGGGTGTAAATAAGGAAACTAGTTTCATTCTGTGTCATTTGAGTCATCATTGAGTCTGTGTCATGTATTTGGCGCCATCTCCTGGTGGCCATATGTAACATTGTGCTTCATGTGGATTATCTAATGATCTATACATCTGATTATCTTGTGTGTGGACTCGTTTGAAAGATAATCACCTCCTCTAAGTTATGATATGTGATATTTTATGTTCCATTATTTTTTTTTATTTTTTTTGTGAAGTTCTAAGCGAAAATGCAGCATATAAGCAACACCAACATAATTGTCAAAGACATATACTTATCTATTACTCGCTATATTTTTATCTGCGAGTACAAAAAATAGGCTGGTTGTATTTTACTCTTTGAGAGCTTTCCATCAACATATGACACATGACTATTTGATCAGTTTGATGTTTTTATTGATCACAGTAATATGTACAGTGCAGTTTTTTTTTTTTTTTAAATATAAATGATCAAATTGGAACACTTCTGATTTGTCTGCAAATTTTAAAGCACTTGTTCAGTTTTGGTCATAATGTCTATATGCATTGGAAAGTAGAGCTTCTAAGCTTTCAAACGATACCTATTTAGTGTTGGTCAAGAGTGTAATTATTAATATTTTGATCCATTTTTTTCTCGCAAGCATACAAAGCTTTAAGGGTAAATATATGTGTAAAATTTGCTCGAAAAATGGACATTCCCGAAACTCTCCACCAGATTCCTGCCAACCTATTTGTGCCATGCTAAGCACTTCTGCTGGAAAAACAAGACAGAATTTAGGAAGCAGATTTGGGAATAAACTATACTTTGAAAAAATAAATGCAAGTTTCAAATAAACATGTAATTCAATTACGTGTATGTTAAAAAAAGAAAAGGAAACACTTTTTTACTAGTTTATGTCAGTTATTAAGGTAGATTATTCAAATAGTAATTCATGTTTTCATTCGTTAGTTTTTTCTATCGAGATGTTGTCACACCAGTTTACCTCAAAGAACACAAAACACTTGGTCAAAGTTTTGTTTGTACCAACGAACATTTTGAAAATACGAAAACTTAATGAATGATTTACAGGAAGATTTTAAGAATGGGCCCCAGTGTCTCTATACCCGCCTGTATGTGTGTTTATTTCATCCGTGTGTGTGTTTCAGGAGGGTAATAAAGAGACTTATTTTGAAGCCGGTTGAGAGAACCACCAGTTTACAGACACTATGGGAGAATCACAACACAACAGAAGCAGGACCCTGCGGTACACACACACAAACACACATCACAACATATGCTGAAACTCTGTAGTGCATGCTTCTGTAACCTGCTGCTTGGACTACTGCAATGTCCTTCTCATTGACTTCTCACATTCATCAATCTCTACTCTCATTCCACATGCAAAATACTCTTCTATCTTTCTGTGTTTATGAATAATTAATTATTAGGTATTATTATGATTACACACACACTGTGGTTGTGTTTGCACTAGAGTTGTCTTAATAAACGGTCTCTCTGTCTGTCTGTAGGTGGTTTCTCACGTATATACTGGTGTGTTTGTGATCAATTAGGAGTTCCCTACAGAGATGAAGTGCAGTGGGTCAGTACTGCTTTAGTCTCTCTCGTCTCATTTATGTCTCATCTGTGTCTCTGTGTCTTTCTCACTCTTCTGTTTGTGTTTCTGAAGGACGTGGACACTATCTATCTGTCTCAGGATACTAGAGATTTCTGTCTTCAAGACTTCATCCACCTGGACAACAGGTGACACACACACAGAAACCTGTGACACACCTGTGAGCTGCTCTCACAGAACAGTACTGTGGCGTCCTTATAGTGCAGTGATAGTAATACCATAATTCTTTGATATAGGCAACACCATGGTTTCAGTAGTTCACAGTTAATTTAATCCTGTATTAAGGATAGTGTAAACATGTGTGGCTCGCTGTCCGGGGTGAAGGGCTCGAGGCTCGAGACTTGACCCGAGCTCAAATCCCCCCCCCCCCCCCCCAACCCCCGGACAGGATTAGTATTGATGGAATAGATAGGAGGAGATGGGGAGGTGGTTGGATGCCGGAAACCCTCAGTGCTACGTAGAGCTAAGCAGCTGTTTATATACTCGTACTCTGGCTTTGTGATTGGTCAGATTAAATTAATTTGCTCCTCCTTATCCTGTTAATAAAACTACATATTGTATGATCACCACTTTTTTAAACACATTCACAGTACATGTCCAAACAAACATGGCAATACCAGGGTACATGTCCAAACAAACATGGTAGTACCATGATACATTCCTAAAAAACATGGCATTACCATAGTACATGTCAAACTAACATGGCATTACCATAATACATGTAAAAAAACAAAATGTGGGATTACAATGGTACATGTCCAAATCATATGACATTACAATGTTGCATGCCCAAAAACATGGTATTACCATTGTACATTTTCCAAAAACATGGTATTACCATGGTAGATTTCCCAACAATATGATATTACCATGGTACATGTCTAAAAACATAGTATTACTATGATACATGTCTTAAAAAACATGATATTACAATGGTGCATGTGTAAAAATCATGGTAATACCATGGTACATGTCCAAAAAACATGATATTACAATGGTACATGTCAAAAACATGGCATTGCAATAGTACATATCCAATAAGTACATGGTATCACCATAGTGCATGCCTAAAAACAGAGTATTACCATGATACATGTCTAAAAATCATGGTTTTACCTTGGTACATGTCCAAAGAACATGATATTACCATAGTACATATCCAAAAAATATGGCATTACAATGGTGCATGTAAAAACATGGTATTACAATGGTAAATGTCCAAAAAACACAATATTACCATGGTACATTTCCAAAAAATATGGCATTACAATGGTGCATGTGTAAAAATCATGGTAATACCATGGTACATGTCCAAAAACATGATATTACAATGGTACATGTCCCAAAAATATGGCATTACAATGGTGCATGTAAAAAAAGTACATGGTATCACCATAGTACATGCCTAAAACATGGTATTACCATGATACATGTCTAAAAATCATGGTTCCCTATCTGTCACTCACTTGACGTTGGTGTCGATGTAGTGACACTAGGGGTCACTCTTGGGAGCCCGAGACACCTCTGGTCTTTGATAAAAGGCCAATGAAAATTGGCGAGTGGTATTTGCCTGCCACTCCCCCGAACATACGGGTATAAAAGGAGCTGGTATGCAACCACTCATTCAGATTTTCTCTTCAGAGCCGAACGGTCATGCTCGCTGAGCTGAATACTACTGTTCATTCACCTGCTGGATCTGACGGCGCATTTCAGCGGCTTCTCCCTCCTCTGCACTGGTGCACTGCAGAGAATGCCCCTGGGCGCTTCGGCAGAAAAACTAGAGAGTATATATTCTGAAAGAGCATTTTTCCCCTCTAAAAGAGTATATATTTCTCTAAAAGAGCGCACACACGGAACGTCTTTTTAAAGACGCATCTTTTTAAAGATGCTTTTCCGATTGTGTGTTATTCCTGGTTGTGCTCGTTATCTCTCGCCTTCTAACGGTCACGATCACTGTCTTTCGTGTCTGGGCACTGCTCACGTGGAGACAGCATTCGTGGATGGTCACGTTCTCATTGCGAGAATATGTCCATAGCAACGTTGCGGTCGCGGCTCGCCTTCGTAAGAAAGCGAGCCACCCCAGAGGCTCCCGCCTCGGTCCTTTTACCCAAGGGTTTGAGGCCAGCGCGGCTAGCACTGGGGGCGATTTGGGGACCCCAATGGGACCGCCTCCACCGGGTATCCCCCCGCGGACCTCCCATTCCCCAGCACGCTCGTCTGCCCCGATCGGGCTTCCGGGTGAGTCCGCCGGCTCGTCTCACGGCGAGTTCGACCTCTTATTCGGAGCCCGCGAAAGTGATGAGCTCTCGAGCGCAGCATCGGAGAGCGGGCTCGTCCAGTCGGAAGCCTCAGCTGGGCTCCTCCCTTCGGGGTCGATCGCCCAGTCACAGGCTGACGCGGAGATGACGACATGCTTTCCCGGACAAGCTCCACCCCGCTGCGAGGCCCCACCCGCCGGTACATCCGATGACGTTGTCCCTTTGGTCCCCCTTGCGCGGAACTTGGACGCATGGCTTGCGCTTTCCAGTCCGTCACGAGGGCTGGTCCGGACCGTCTGACTCGGCTGCGCGATTCACTTCGCCGGGCATCCACCCAGGTCCAGCGGTGTCCACTTCACCTTGGTGAAAGTCGGAAACGCTGCTACCTTGCGTGGAGATCGCTACCCTCCTACGGAAGGACACGATAGAACCTGTCCCTCCAGCCGAGATGAAGAAGGGGTTTTACAGCCCCTACTTCATTGTACCGAAAAGAGGCGGTGGGTTGCGGCCAATCTTGGACCTGTGAGTACTGAACCGGGCCTTACACAGACTCCCGTTCAAGATGCTGATGCAAAGACGCATTCTAGCGAGCGTCCGGCATCAAGATTGGTTCGCGGCGGTAGACCCGAAGGATGCGTACTTTCACGTCTCGATCCTTCCTCGACACAGACCCTTCCTGCGGTTCGCGTTCGAGGGTCAGGCGTATCAGTACAAAGTCCTCCCTTTCGGCCTGTCCCTGTCTCCTCGCGTCTTTACGAAGAGTGCAGAGGCTGCCCTTGCCCCGTTAAGGGAGGTGGGCATTCGCATTCTCAACTATCTCGACGACTGACTAATCTTAGCTCACTCTCGAGACAGGTTATGCGCACACAGGGTCCTGGTGCTCTCACACCTCAGCCGACTAGGGCTTCGGGTCAGCTGGGAAAAGAGCAAGCTCCTCCCGGTTCAGAGCATCTCTTTTCTCGGTTTGGAGTTGCACCTTACAAACGAGCGCGCCCAGTCGGTGCTGGCCTGTTTTAAGGCGTTCAAACAGAAAACAGCGGTTCCACTGAAACTTTTTCAGAGGCTCCTGGGGCATATGGCATCCTCGGCGGTGGCCACCCCGCTCGGGTTGATGCATATGAGGCCGCTTCAGCACTGGCTCCAGACTCGAGTCCCGAGACGGGCATGGCGCCACGGGACACACCGCGGGCCATTACGTCGGTCTGTCACCGTCTTTTCAGCCCTTGGACCGACCTCTCGTTTCCACGAGCAGGTATTCCGCTAGAACTGGTCTCCAGGCACGTCGTGGTCACGAGAGACGCCTCCAAAACGGGCTGGGGCGCTGTTGGCAACGGGCACGCAGCCGCCGGCCTCTAGACGGGTCCGCGGCTGCGTTGGCACATCAACTGCCTCGAGTTACTGGCAATTCTGCTCGCCCTGTGGAGGTTCCGGCCGTTGATCCAAGGCAAGCACGTGCTAGTTCGGACAGACAGCATGGCAGCGGTAGCATATGTCAACCGCCAAGGCGGTCTGCGCTCCCGCTGTATGTCATAACTCGCCCGCCGTCTCCTCCAACGGAGTTAGCAGCACCAAGTCGCTGCAAGCCACTCACATCCCGGGCAACCTCAATACTTCGGCGGACGCGCCGTAACAACAGGTTACCCTCAAGGGAGAGTGGAGACTTCACCTTCAGGTGGTCCAGCTGATTTGGAGTCGATTCAGTCAGGCACAGGTGCACCTGTTCGCCTCCCAAGAATCCTCCCACTGCCCGCTCTGGTACGCCCTCACCGAGGCCTTCCTCAGCATAGACGCGCTGGCACACAGCTGGTCCCCTGGCATTCGCAAATATGCGTTTTCCCCCAGTGAGCCTGCTCGCACAGACCCTGTGCAAGGTCAGGGAGGACGAGGAGAAGGTCGTCCTGGTAAGCACCCTACTGGCCCGCCCAGACGTTGTGCTCGGACCTCACGCTCCTCGTGACAGCTCCTCCCGGGCAAATTCCCCTGAGGAAGGCCCTTCTTTCTCAGGGAAGGGGCACCATCCGGCACCCGCGCCCAGACCTCTGGAATCTCCATGTCTGGCCCCTGGACGGGACGCGGAAGACCTAAGCTGTCTCCCACCTGCGGTGGTAGACATGTTCACTCAGGCTAGGGCTCCCTCTACGAGGCGCCTGTATGCCTTTTAAGTGGCGTCTGTTCGCTAAGTGGTGTTCTTCCCATCAGGAAGACCCCCAGAGGTGCGCAGTCAGATCAGTGCTTTCCTTCCTGCAAGAGAGGTTGGAAGGGAGGCTGTCCCCTTCCACCTTGAAGGTGTACATTGCTGCCATAGCAGCACACCATGACGCAGTCGACGGTAAGTCCTTAGGGAAGCATGATCTGATCATCAGGTTCCTAAGAGGCGCCAGGAGGCTGAATCCCTCCAGGCCGCGCCTTGTTCCCTCATCGGACCTCTGTAGTTTTTCAGGGTCTACAGAGAGCCCCCTTTGAGCTTTGCAGTCAGCCGGGCTTAAGGCACTCTCCTTGAAGACTGCCCTCCTGACTGCGCTCACTTCCATCAAGAGGGTAGGTGACCTGCAAGCATTCTCTGTCAGCGAAACGTGCCTGGAGTTCGGTCCGGGCTATTCTCACGTGATCCTGAGACCCCCGACCGGGCTATGTGACCAAGGTTCCCACCACTCCTTTTAGGGACCAGGTGGTGAACCTGCAAGCGCTGCCCCAGGAGGAGGCAGACCCAGCCCTGGCGTTGCTGTGTCCGGTGCGCGCTTTACGCATCTATTTGGATCGCACACAGAGCTTTAGAATCTCTGAGCAGCTCTTTGTCTGCTTTGGTGCACAGCGGAAAGGAAGCGCTGTCTCCAAGCAGAGGATCGCCCACTGGCTCATTGACGCCATAACTATGGCATGTCTCGCCCAAAACATGCCGCCCCCGGTAGGGCTACGAGCCCATTCTACCCGTGGTGTAGCGGCTTCTTGGGCCCTGGCCAGAGGTGCCTCTCTAACAGACATTTGCAGAGCAGCGGGCTGGGCAACACCCAACACCTTTGCAAGGTTCTACAACCTCCGGGTGGAACCGGTTTCATCCCAGGTAGTGGCACGCAACACAAGCGGATAAGCCCGGGATAGCCGGCCGGGTGTATCGCTTGCACATAGCGCCTTCCACCTCCTTTTGAGCTGAAGACGTGCACTGTTAATTCCCAGTAGTGTTCACAAAAGTTGTTCCCTGGTTGACTTCCTCCGAGCCCTGTGGCAGTCGAGTTTTCGGAGAGACTCGCTGCCGGCCCAGTACACGCGCTAACTAAGAGCCCGGTTCTGGGGTAGGTGCTCCGCATCTGGCGGTTCCCTGTAAGGCTAACCCCATGCGATCTATATCTTCCGCTAGTTCGTTTCCCTACTGGCAAACTGCGTCTTCCTTGGGCAGAGCCCTTCAGTCTCCATGTTGTAGTAACTCCTCCCCCATTGGGCAGGATCTACCTTGAAGGCTCTCCACATGGTTGGAAAGACCATGTGATGTATTCTTCCACTTAAATATCCCCCCTCTCTTGGGGCGAGGTGTGGTCTCCGCGGTGTCCTCCCCTTGGGAGGGACACCCCCGACTAGACCTGGCGGCCCAGTCAGATAATCCCCCTTCTTTTTTAGGGAGTGGAAAAAGAGAAGGGGAAAGTGGCCACGACTGGGTTAAGCCTGTCTCTATCTCTGGGTAGTCGACTTGTCCCCAAAAAGGGCCGTTCGACACTCATAACTGTGTTGGGGGAGGTTACGTGTCGACCTGGTGCGCTGGCTATGAGGCACACAGCAAGTCTGCCCACCACACACCGCCAGTTCACATAACACAGTTCAGCCTTGTGGCATTTTGTATAGGGACCCCTAGTGTCACTACATCGACACCAACGTCGAGTGAGTGACAGATAGGGAACGTCGTGGTTACTGGTGTAACCTCCGTTCCCTGATGGAGGGAACGAGATGTTGGTCCCTCCTGCCACAACGCTGAACTACCCGCTGAAATGGCCGGACCTTATATCGGCTCCTCAGCGTAAAACCTGAATGAGTGGTTGCATACCAGCTCCTTTTATACCCGTATGTTCGGGGGAGTGGCATGCAAATACCACTCGCCAATTTTCATTGGCCTTTTATCAAAGACCAGAGGTGTCTCGGGCTCCCAAGAGTGACCCCTAGTGTCACTACATCGACACCAATGTCTCGTTCCCTCCATCAGGGAACGGAGGTTACACCAGTAACCACGACGTTTTACCTTGGTACATGTCCAAAGAACATGATATTACCATAGTACATATCCAAAAAATATGGCATTACAATGGTGCATGTAAAAAAAGTACATGGTATCACCATAGTACATGCTTAAAAACATGGTATTACCATGGAACATGTCTAAAAACATAGTATTACCATGGAACATGTCTAAAAATCATGGTATTGCCATGGTACATGTACAAAAAATATGGTATTACCGTGGTAGATTTCCCAAAAATATGGTATTACCATGGTACATGTCTAAAAAATATGGCATTACAAAGGTGCATGTCAAAAACATGGTATTACATTGGTAAATGTGTAAAAATCATGGTATCACCATAGTACATGCTTAAAAACATGGTATTACCATGGTACATGTCCAAAAATCATGATATTACCATGGTACATGTCCAAAAAATATGGCATCACCATAGTACATACCTAAAACATGGTATTACAGTGGTAATATTTCAAAAAACATGATATTACCTTGGTACATGTCAAAATACAGACCTATTATGTATGTGTGTGTAAATTGTGAAACATTTATTTGTGTATATGTGTTAAGGGATCTGATGGCGATCATCGCTGCTCTGGAGTTCAATAGCTGGTTCATCAAACTCTCCATAAAGGACTTTAAACTGGTGACTGACTGTATATGAAACTCTATAGAGTGCTGCTGGAATCTGTGCTTAAATACTGATGATGATGATGATGATGATGTACGTGTGTGTGTGTGTGTGTGTGTGTGTGTGAGCAGACAGCAGATCTGTGTGATCAGATATTGAGAGTTGTGTCTCGATCCACAAACCTAGAAGAATTGACTCTAGACAACACAGGACTCAAGAGGTACACACACAACCCTGGCATCAAAGCATGAACTGAGAATATAAACATACACATGTATGTAATTTGAATTTTGGACTTTGTCTGTATCATTGTGTGTGTGTGTGTGTGTGTGTGTGTGTGTGTGTGTGTGTGTGTGTGTGTGTGTGTTACAGTGATTTTGCATTGAAGTTTGCAGGTGCTTTAAGCCAAAATCCACATTCAGCTTTACAAAAAATCAATCTGGCCAACAACTCACTTGAAGACAAAGGTATAACACACAAACACACTCATGCAAATACACTAACACACACACACTAGCAAACCAATGAAAGATTTTTTTTTAAGTGTTTACACCTATCAAAACAAAATAGTTGAACTGTAAAATTTCTCTTTCAAAAATAATTTTTAAAAGTGTGTTTGATTCTTAGTGTGTGTTTGATTGACAGGTGTTGCTGCTCTGAGTTCTGCATTGTGTAAACTCACAACTGGACTCAAACACCTGGACCTGAGCAAGAATTCACTCACAACTAAAGGCACACACACACGCTACACAACAGCACACACTTACTGAAATCACATTCATAGTGACCTGTGTGTGTGTTGAGTGTTATGTGTAGAGATCAAGGTTTGTAACAATGTATCTGTGTGTGTGTGTGTGTGTGTGTGTGTGTTTGTGTTGTTTCAGGTGTGAACATTCTGGCTCTGTGTTTTTGCTCCAATCCCTCCATCTGCAGCACACTCACACACCTTAATCTGTCTGGAAACACACTCAAAGGAGACGACATGCCTGTAGGTACACACACACACACTCACACACACACACACACACACACAAACACACACACACACACACACACACACACACAGAAAAACACACACACACTCGCACACAAACACACACACACACACACACACACAGAAAAACAAACACACACTCTCACACGCACACAGACACACACAAACACACACTCACATATACACACACACACACATACACACACAGAAAAACACACACACACTCTCACATGCACACAGACACACACACACAAACACACACTCTCACACAGACACACACACACACACACACACACACACACACAAACACACACACAGAAAAACAAACACACACTCTCACACAGACACACACAAACACATACTCACATATACACACACACACACACACAAACACACACACACACTCTCTCTTTCTCTTTCTCTCACACACACACACACACAAAAACACACACTCACACACACACAATCACACACATATATACACACACAAACACACACACTCTCACACACACACACACACATATACACACTCTCACACACACTCACACACACATAAACACACATGCAAACACACACACACATATACACACACACACATTCTCACAAACACACAAACACACACAAAAACACACACTCTATCACACACACACAAACACACACACTCTCACACACTCTCACATACACACACTCTCACACACACACACACACATATACACACATGCAAACACACACACATACACACACACATTCTCACAAACACACACACCCACAAACACACACAAAAACACTAGCATTTAAAGTTGTGTGTATATGAGAGATATATGTGTATTTGTGTTGATCTGTTCTGTCACTCTTTCAAGGTTGTTTATTATGTTGTTTTTATGTTTGTAGAATCTGTGGAGTTTCCTGGGTCAACCGAATAGTCTCCACACTCTGGATATGTCAAACAGTGATTGTTCCCTTGATCTGGTCAGACTATTTATGACATATAACACAACAGATAAGACTTTATTACAGTGCAAACTGAACTAAACTGTGTGTGTGTGTGTGTGTGTGTGTGTTACAGGTATGCTCCTCACTTTATCGTGGTTCTCTGAAACACCTATCAGTTCTCAACATGTCAAGAAGTGTCTTCAGGTACAAGTACAACACACACACACACACACACACACACACTGTTGCAGCAGGTACTGTATGTGTGTACCTGTCAGGTGTTTGACTCTTCACTCTTGTGTGTTTCAGGAAGAGTAAAGAGTTCCCCTCGTCCTTTAAGCAGTTCTTCAGCAGCTCTGTGTCACTCAAGACCGTCTGTCTGTCTGGAACCAGACTACCTGCTGAAGGACTGAAGTGAGTCTCATATCAGACTGATCTTGTAACACTGATGTCTGATTGATGTTCACTAGAAGATCGACTGATGTCTGACTGAAGTTTGTTGTTGTTAGTCTGTTTATTGACTATTGTTGGACTGATGTTTGACTGTTTTCTGACTCTTTCTGTCTAATGTTTGACTGTTTCTTGACATTTGTTTGACTGATGTTCAGCTGATGTTTGATTTGTTTGACAGATGTTTGACTGTTTCTTGACTGTTGTTCAGCTGATGTTCAGCTTATGTTTGTTGTGCATTTGATGTTTGCCTGTTTCTTGAGTGTTGTTGGACTGATGTTTTACTGAGGTTTAAAAGTTGTTTGACTGTTTTCTGACTGTTGTTCGGCTGATGTTTGACTCTTTCTTGACATTTGTTTGACTGATGTTCAGCTGATATTAGGCTAATGTTTGATTTGTTTGACAGATGTTTGTTTGTCTGTTTTTGAACTGATGTTTTGCTGACGTTAAATGTGTTTTAAGAGATGTTTGTTATTGTGCGTCTGATGTTTGACTGTTTCTTGACATTTGTTGACATTTGTTTGACAGATGTTCGGCTAATGTTTGATTTGTTTGACAGTTGTTTGTTTGTCTGTTTTTGTACTGTTTCTTGATGTTTGTTTGACTGATGTTCAGCTGGTGTTCGATTTGTTTTTTACTATTGTTCATTTGATGTTTTATTTTTAATTATTTCACTGTTTTTTGACCCTTATTTGACTGTTGTTGTACTGTTTGACAGTTTTTCGACTGTTGTCTGGCTGATGTTTGATATTTTTTCTTGATGTTTGTTTGACTTATTTTATTTTATTTTTTTACTGTTGCTTGTTGTTCGTTTGATGTTTGCCTGTTTCTTGAATGTTGTTTGGCTGACGTTTGATTTGTTTGACATATTTGTTTGTATGTTTTGTTTTTGTTACTGTTTCTTGACATTTGTTTGACTCTTATTTGACTGTTGTTGGACTGTTTGACTGTTTTTAAACTGTTAAGCTGAAGTTTGGCTAATGTTTGATTTGTTTTTTGAAAGATGTTTGTTGTTCATCTGATGTTTGACTGTTGGACTGATATTCAGCTAATGTTTGATTTGTTTAATTTGTTGTTTGTTTGACTTTTTTTTTTTACTTTTGAATGACTCTTATTTGACTGTTTTTGACTGAGGTTTGTTGTTCGTTTGATGTTTGAGTATTGTTGGACTGATGTTAGGCTGATGTTCGTTTGATGTTTTAGTATTGTTGGACTGATGTTAGGCTGATGTTCGTCTGATGTTTGTTGTTCATTTGATGTTTGAGTATTGTTGGACTGATGTTATGCTGATGTTCGTCTGATGTTTGTTGTTCGTTTGATGTTTGAGTATTGTTGGACTGATGTTAGGCTGATGTTCTTCTGATGTTTGTTGTTCGTTTGATGTTTTAGTATTGTTGGACTGATGTTAGGCTGATGTTCTTCTGATGTTTGTTGTTCGTTTGATGTTTTAGTATTGTTGGACTGATGTTATGCTGATGTTCTTCTGATGTTTGTTGTTCGTTTGATGTTTTAGTATTGTTGGACTGATGTTATGCTGATGTTCTTCTGATGTTTGTTGTTCGTTTGATGTTTTAGTATTGTTGGACTGATGTTATGCTGATGTTCTTCTGATGTTTGTTGTTCATTTGATGTTTGAGTATTGTTGGACTGATGTTAGGCTGATGTTCGTCTGATGTTTGTTGTTCGTTTGATGTTTTAGTATTGTTGGACTGATGTTATGCTGATGTTCGTCTGATGTTTGTTGTTCATTTGATGTTTGAGTATTGTTGGACTGATGTTAGGCTGATGTTCATCTGATGTTTGTTGTTCGTTTGATGTTTGAGTATTGTTGGACTGATGTTAGGCTGATGTTCGTCTGATGTTTGTTGTTCATTTGATGTTTGAGTATTGTTGGACTGATGTTAGGCTGATGTTCGTCTGATGTTTGTTGTTCGTTTGATGTTTGAGTATTGTTGGACTGATGTTATGCTGATGTTCGTTTGATGTTTGTTGTTCATTTGATGTTTGAGTATTGTTGGACTGATGTTAGGCTGATGTTCGTCTGATGTTTGTTGTTCAGTTGATGTTTGAGTATTGTTGGACTGATGTTAGGCTGATGTTCGTCTGATGTTTGTTGTTCGTTTGATGTTTGAGTATTGTTGGACTGATGTTAGGCTGATGTTCGTCTGATGTTTGTTGTTCGTTTGATGTTTGAGTATTGTTGGACTGATGTTAGGCTGATGTTCGTCTGATGTTTGTTGTTCATTTGATGTTTGAGTATTGTTGGACTGATGTTAGGCTGATGTTCGTCTGATGTTTGTTGTTCGTTTGATGTTTGAGTATTGTTGGACTGATGTTAGGCTGATGTTCGTCTGATGTTTGTTGTTCGTTTGATGTTTGAGTATTGTTGGACTGATGTTAGGCTGATGTTCGTCTGATGTTTGTTGTTCATTTGATGTTTGAGTATTGTTGGACTGATGTTATGCTGATGTTCGTCTGATGTTTGTTGTTCATTTGATGTTTGAGTATTGTTGGACTGATGTTAGGCTGATGTTCATCTGATGTTTGTTGTTCGTTTGATGTTTGAGTATTGTTGGACTGATGTTAGGCTGATGTTCGTCTGATGTTTGTTGTTCATTTGATGTTTGAGTATTGTTGGACTGATGTTAGGCTGATGTTCGTCTGATGTTTGTTGTTCGTTTGATGTTTGAGTATTGTTGGACTGATGTTATGCTGATGTTCGTCTGATGTTTGTTGTTCGTTTGATGTTTGAGTATTGTTGGACTGATGTTATGCTGATGTTTGTCTGATGTTTGTTGTTCGTTTGATGTTTGAGTATTGTTGGACTGATGTTAGGCTGATGTTCGTCTGATGTTTGTTGTTCGTTTGATGTTTGAGTATTGTTGGACTGATGTTAGGCTGATGTTCGTCTGATGTTTGTTGTTCAGTTGATGTTTGAGTATTGTTGGACTGATGTTAGGCTGATGTTCGTCTGATGTTTGTTGTTCGTTTGATGTTTGAGTATTGTTGGACTGATGTTAGGCTGATGTTCGTCTGATGTTTGTTGTTCATTTGATGTTTGAGTATTGTTGGACTGATGTTGGACTGATGTTCATCTGATGTTTGTTGTTCGTTTGATGTTTGAGTATTGTTGGACTGATGTTAGGCTGATGTTCGTCTGATGTTTGTTGTTCGTTTGATGTTTGAGTATTGTTGGACTGATGTTAGGCTGATGTTCGTCTGATGTTTGTTGTTCATTTGATGTTTGAGTATTGTTGGACTGATGTTGGACTGATGTTCAGTCTGATGTTTGTTGTTCGTTTGATGTTTGAGTCTTGTTGGACTGATGTTAGGCTGATGTTCGTTTGATGTTTGAGTATTGTTGGACTGATGTTAGGCTGATGTTCGTCTGATGTTTGTTTTTCGTTTGATGTTTTAGTATTGTTGGACTGATGTTAGGCTGATGTTCGTCTGATGTTTGTTGTTCATTTGATGTTTGAGTATTGTTGGACTGATGTTAG
>NC_059377.1:43562000-43572000 GCF_019703515.2 Myxocyprinus asiaticus | reverse complement strand
ACTACACACACACACACACACACACACACTACACACACACACACACACACACACACACACACACACTACACACAGAGATCATACACAGATCACACACACACACACACACACACACACTACACACAGGGATCATACACAGATCACACACACACACACACACACACACACACACACACTACACACAGGGATCATACACAGATCACACACACACACACACGTATGTTTGCAGTCCTTCAGAGCTGATGTTAGACGCATTAAACAGTGATAGTAGAGTTGTGTTAAAGCAGTATTTGTGTCTCAGGTCTGGACTCTGATCTGTCAACACTGCTCATGTGGCTCTCAAAGAATCGCTCCATCAAACATCTGTCTATCGGCAAGAACTTCAACAACATCAAAATGAAGTGAGATTTAATGGGTTTTATTCAGTTTGTAGCTGCTTTACATTAATGTGTGTGATCTGTGTATGATCCCTGTGTGTGTGTGTGTGTGTGTGTGTGTGTGTGTAATTGTCTCTCTGCAGGAATCTTGGGCAGGTTCTTGTCTCTCTGATCCACATGATTCAAGAGGAGGAATCTGTAAGTGTGTAAAATCCTTTCATTTGAGATGCTTAATTCTGATCGTCACAGTCGTTTTAAACATGAACTGTGTGTGTTTGTGTAGCCTCTGTCGTCTCTGTCTCTAGCGGACTCACGGTTGAAAGCTGATCTGTCTGTATTTTTGAACGCGGTGGGCAGTAACAGCAGTCTCACTCATCTAGACATCAGCGGAAATAATATGGGTGATTTTGGGGCAAAAATGCTTGCTAAAGCCCTGCAGATCAACACCAAACTCAGGTACAGCACTAAACACGTTTGTGTGTGTTTTCATAAAATATAAAAACAGAACATTCAATCAAAAGTTTCAGACTGTCTCTTGATGAGAGTGTGTGTTTCAGGACGGTGATTTGGGATCGTAACTGTGTCAGTGTTCAGGGGCTACAGGATGTGGCTGCGGCTCTGGAGAAGTGAGTAATATTCTCAATTAATGTGCTCTCTTCTGTGTGTTTGTTTGTTGTGTGAGCGTGTGTGTATAATCATGTACTGTACATTGAGGTTAGATATTTGTCCTTTGTAGGAATTACACCATCAGGTTCATGCCGGTTCCCATCACAGACGCAGCACAAGCTCTAAAGAACAACCCTGAGAAAACAGAAGATGTCCTGATGAAGGTCAGAACATACTACAAACACACTCACAACACACCACAAAACATGTTCCTAACACACCTCAGTGTATTCCTCAAAGACACTCAAAAATACTACAAACACACAACATGCCTCAGACAACCTATATACACCCAAAGCATGCCCCAAACACACCTTAGTACATGCCCAAACACACCCAAAATACCCCAAAATATACTCCAATATACACCCCAAAACACACCCAAAACGCACCCCAAACACCCCCCTTACACGCCCCAAACACACTTAAACACACCTTTGTACATGCCCTGAATGCACCCCAAAACACACCCAAAACGCACCCCCAAAACACCCCATACATGTCCCAAACTCACTTTAACACACCTTAGTACATGCCCAAAACACACCTTAAAATACCCCAACAAACACAGCCTAAAACACACCCAAAATGCACCCCAAACACCACATACATGCCCCAAACACACTTAAACACACCTTAGTACATGCCCAAAACACACCTTAAAATACCCCAACAAACACAGCCCAAAACACACCCAAAATGCATACCAAACACACCACATACATGCCCCAAACACACTTAAACACACCTTTGTACATGCCCTGAACACACCCCAAAATACCCTAAAACACAGCCCAAAACATGTTCCAAAACACACCAAAAATAATCCCCAAAACACACCCCAATTGCACCCCAAAACACACCCCCAACACACCCCAAACTCACTTAAACCACCTTAGTACATGCTCCAGACACCCCAAAATACCCTAAAACACAGCCCAAAATACGCCCCAAAACACACCCAAATCGCACCCCAACCACACCTCATTCACGTCCCAAACACACTTAAACACACATAAGTACATGCCTCAAACACACCCCAAAATACCCCAAATGCAGCCTCAAAACACAGCCCCAAAACATGCCCCATACACACCCTAAGCATGCCCCAAAACACACCCTACACTTAAAGAAAATCCCAGAAACACATCAAAGCATGCCACAGACACACCCAAAACACACCCCAAGTATGCCCATAGCATCTCAAACACACTCCACACACATCAAAACCACACCCATAACATACCTCATACATGTCCCAAACACACTTAAACACACCTTAGTACATGCCTGAAACACACCCCAAAATACCCCAAACACAGCCTCAAAATGCACCCCAAAACACATCCCAAACACATCTCAAACATGCCCCAAAACGCGCCCAATATACACATCCTAAGCACGCCCCAAAACACACCCTTACACTTAAAGCAGAGCCCACACACACACCAAAGCGTGCCCCAGACACACCCAAAACACACCCCAAGACACCCCAAATATGCCCAATACACCTCAAACACACCCCTATTACAGCCACAACACCCCAAACACCCCCACACATTCCAAAATGCCCCATAACACCCCAAACACACCCCAAAGCATCCCAAAAACACCCTGAAATGTCCAAAACATATAAGTGTACATTCTATATTTACTCTCTGTGTGTGTGTGTGTGTGTGTGTGTGTGTGTGTGTGTGTGTGTGTGTGTGTGTGTGTGTGTGTGTGTGTGTGTAGATGGAGCAGTATCTGTTGCGTAATCATGAGAGCAGAAGATATCTGCGGGAACAAGCATTCAGACTGCATCAGGGCATCATCACCAGCACTACACAACAGGTGTGTATGTGACAATTCTCTAGCTTTTTTTCTTCAAAGGAGGAAGCAGGAGCCAGATTAGTAGTGGTGGTGGTGTAGTGGACTAAAGCACTGAACTGGTAAGCAGAAGGTTGTTGGTTCAATCCCCACAGCCATCACCATTGTGTCCTTGAGCAAGGCACTTAACTCCAGGTTGCTCCAGGGGGATTGTCTCTGTAATAAGTGCACTGTAAGTCACTTTGGATAAAAGCGTCTGCCAAATGCATTAATGTAAATAAACAATCCAACATTCATTTTATTGCACACACACACAAAGATCTGTTTTCAGCATTCCACTCAATGCGCACATTAACACTGCTGCTTGCGTCTCTCTCTGTGGTCTGGACATCCCCTGTTTTATCCCTCTCAGCTCTCACTGCAAAACACAAACAGTTGTTAGAGATAATTTCCTACAGGTGTCAATCATTACTGCTCTCACACTCCCGACCTCACTCTCTACAGACGTTACTTGGCCACGCCCATCACCACAGTGTACTAATGTGTAGTGATATGGGTGTTCAAAGGCTGATAGAAAGATAGAAAGAGAGTTTGTACACATGAGCACACTACCAGACTTTATCCTAACAACAGATCTGTGTGTGTGTGTGTGTGTGTGTGTGTGTAGTTGATGGGGCAGGTGTGTGTGCAGGTTCAGGATCAGTTGAATTCACTGCGCTTCAGTGCGAGTGACAGAGTTCAACAGGACATGAAGACAGCAGAGAGACTGATGACAGACGCCAAGAACTCTAGAACTGTGAGATACACACATATACACAATATACACTCACTATATTCACATTTTTAACAGCATGTTCTGTGTGTTTGTAGCTGTTGTCCAGTCTGTATCACCTGCGTTCAGACGGGCGTGTGGCGGGCATCAGTGACAGGTCAGAGGCCGTGTGTGTGCGGCAGGTGCATGAGAAACTGAGTTTAGTCGCAGGAGAAATCAGTGCTGTCATAGACAAACAACTGCAGGTACACAAACACACTGACACAACACCACTGAACATAACCACTTTTATGAATGGTATTTCAGTTCAGAAACGTAATATTCACTAATGTGTGTGTTTTAGAGTATGTTGTTGTCGATGTTGGACACCGCAGCGAGTGTGTGTCCTCACATGATGCAGAAGGCGAGTTTGCGTGATGATCTTCTACACACTACTGAGGGGAAGATGAGTGTGACACAAGCCTTCATCACCTCCACACTGCTGGAGCAGTCCGCCATTGACATCATCAACAAGATCAGGTGACTGTGAAAAAAATAAAAATGCATGATATTTAAAGTTCACAGACAGAAAAGGAAACTTCTAGAGAAAATTTAGTTTTTAGAAGAAGAAACATCTAGAAAGAATTGATTCATTTAATCTAATAATCCAGTATGTCTGGTATTTCCCCTCTTGAGCTGTGTGAACAGAAAGAGCTGAACAGCACTTTATAAACAGGTTAATTATCTCAATCAAACACATCTTATTCATACACAAAATGTATTAGCTATTTGTTATATAACAACTTACACATCTGCACACACAATGAAGCCAATAAACAGGTGAACTTGAATCAAATTGCATGCTAGTCAGAATGCGTAATTTGTGTTGTGAATACACTGTTTCCGTAAAAAACATGCAACTGTACATGCAATACAATATACAGTGGCCCAGGTGTTTAGTAAAGCATATTAAAACTGAAAACACACCGAAATTAAGCTGCAACACGACAAAATGATCAGAAAATAAAAGGTTCCAAGACACCCCAAATATGCCCTCAGCACCTCAAACACCCAAAATGCATCTCAAACACACTCCACACACATCAAAATGCCCCAAAACACCTCAAACACACCCCAAATCACACCCCAGATGCACCCCAAAACCAAACACAGAACACACCACATACATTCCCCAAACACACCCCAAAATACCCCAAATGCAGCCGCAAAACGCGCCCCAAAACACACCCTAACACTTAAAGCAAATCACAGACACACCCAAAACACACAACCAAGACAACCCAAGTATACTTACAGCATCTCAAACACACTCCACACACATCAAAATGCCCCAAAACACCTCAAACACACCCCAAATCATACCCCAAATGCACCCCAAAACCAAACACAGAACACACACATACATGCACCAAACACACATAAACACACCTTAGTACATTCCCCAAACTCACCCCAAAGCCCACACACACACACACACACTCCAGAGGATGCCCCAAATACACCCAAAAAGCCTCAAACACATCCCTAATATGCTCACAACACCTCATACACCCCCCCCCCCACACACACACACACACCCCAAAATGCCCCATAACACCACAAGACACCCCAAGTATGCCCACAGCATCTCAAACACACACACATCAAAATGCCCCAAAATACCTCAAACACACCACAAATTCACCCCCAAAACACATCGCAACCCAAAACCACACACAGAACATACCTTAGTACATCCCCCAAACACATCCCAAAATACCCCAAATGCAGCCTAAAATGCACCCCAAAATACACACCAGCACACCACAAAATATGCCTAAAACATGCCCCATAAACATCCTAACACTTAAAGCAAAACACACCCCAAGTATGCCCATAGCATCTCAAACACACTCCACACACATATCAAAATGCCCCAAAACACCTCATCATAGTGTTTAATTTCATAGTGTTTTCATCTTTTATTTGATTCGATAATTTTGTAGTTCTGTGCACCCCTGGGACACCCAAGTAATGTTGTAAACTGGCTAAAACACAGAAAATTAATAACAAGCATGAAGAATTCAGAAAACAGTTATTTCTGAAAAGTAGCTAATATTTCAGTATTTTCATTAAATTTCAGGAGTTCAGGTTTTCACAACAACAGGTTGTATATGTATGATACATATTTGATCATGTACAGCGCGGGGCGCTCTTCCCCCTCCAACATCTGGAACAGTACCGCTCCCAACCACCTGTCCGACGCATTCGTCTGCAATATAATAGGTAGAGAGAAGTCAAGAGAGTGCAATAACAGCCTGCCGCAAAGTGCAGCTTTCACCTGCGTGAACACCTGCTGACACAGCTCCATACACTGGACCGGATCTGGTGCCCCCTTTTTAGTTAGATCAGTCAGCGGCCTTGTGATGGTCGAATAATTACTTCTTTGGGTTTGCCGTGAGTCCCGCTCATCTCAACGACCGCAGGACAGCCCTCAGATGCTGCAGGTGCCGCTATATAGTAGTGATAGGCTGTGGCGTAAGCAGCGTGCAATATGAGGATTCGGTCCATGAGCCACTGAAACATAGCCGGGGCCTCGAACAAACTGAACGGAAGAGTCACGAATTGGTGTAATACGAACAGTATGGAAAATGCCATCTTTTCACTGGACATGGGAGTTAAGGGGATCTGCCAATATCCCTTTATCAAATCCAGTGTTGAATAAAAGCAAGCCACGCCTAACCGATCTAGCAGTTCATCTGTCCGAGGCATTGGGTAAGCATCAAATTTAGACACTGCATTGACTTTTCTATAATCCACAGAACCGGACCGAACCATCGCTCTTCATAACCAGCACAACCTGGCTGGCCCAGTCACTGTGGGATTCTTCTATTACCCCCATATCTAGCATGGCCTTTAATTCTTCCCAAACCACTTTTTTTGTGTTCGGGTAATTGGGAGGGACGACTGCGTACCACTACCCCTGGGGTCGATTTGATAATGTGCTCTATGAGATTTGTGCGACCAGGGAGAGGAGAGAACACATCGGAGAATTCTCCTTGCAACCTGGCAACCTCCGTAACTTGTGGCAGTGAGAGGTGGTCTCCGCAAGTAACCGGGGTGACTCGATCGGTGGCTTTTAAGTTCACCTCCAGTCCGAGCTCCTCCCTCTCCAGAACCACCGTCACCAAAGTCATGGGAACTGCCTCTCTCCATGGTTTTAGGAGATTGAGGTGGTAAATTGGATGTGCTCCTCCTCTATCCATTCGTTTAACCTCATAATCGAACTCGCCGTGTGACCTCAAATGGTCCTTGCCACTTGGCGAGTAATCTAAAGCTCGATGTGGGGAGTACTACAAGGACTTTATCTCCCGGTGTTAATTCCCATAGTCAAGTAACCCTATTATACAGCCAGCTCTGACGTTCTTGAGCCTGGAGCAAATTCTCCTGTGTACATTTCCTCAATGTGTGGAGTTTTGCTCTCAGGTCAAGAACGTATTGAATTTCGTTTTTGCTGTTTGAAGGTCCGTCCTCCCAATTTTATGGTCAATGCCTGTACAATAATTCAAATGGGGAGAACCATGTGGAGGCTTGCGGGACCTCTCATACAGCAAATAGGGGATCGAGCCACTTGTCCCAATTTCGAGCATCTTTGTGCACAAACTTACTAATCATATTCTTTAGTGTCTGATTAAATCGTTGGACCAAGCCATCTGTTTGGGGATGTAGACGCTGGTACGAATCAATTTAATCCCCAATAGTTTGTACAGTTCGCGAAGTGGCTTTGTTGCTCTGGGCTTTGGCCAAACCATTGCAGGATGGCGTTCTTCAGATCCTCATACACCAGGAGGCTGGATGCAGGTAGTTGGTGTGCCACGAGTTGGACTTCTCCGGACAACAGTGGCATGAGGCGTGCAGCCCACTGAGTGCTGGGCCAGTTCCATGCTCCCGCCATCCACTTGAAGAACTCAAGGAACGCCTCTGGGTCATCTTGAGGTCCCATTTTCATCAGCGTGACATGCGGTACAGCCGTAGGTGGGTCCGGGGTCGCAGCTGAAGTCTCCTGGTGTAACAAGCTCCGTAACACCCGCTGGTTCTCCATTTGAGCCTGAAGGAGCACCTGGAACTGTTGCTCCTGTTCCACGCACAGCTCAAGTAGAGCCTGATGTTGGGCTTGGTGGATGCCGGTGAGGGTCTTAATCAGTTCGGCCAGCGGCAAAGACTCAATAACAATGTTTCTTCCTCCTAATTCCCTGGTTTCTATACCACTGTGACACGTCTCTAGCTTTCTTTCTTCAAAGGAGGAAGCAGGAGCTGGATAAACAATCCAATGTAAATTCTATTTGACACACACAAAGTTCTGCCTTCTGCATTCCACTCAATGTGCACATAAACACTGCAGCATGCGTTTCTCTTTCTCGGTGGTCTGGACTGCCCCTTTTTTATCCCTCTCAGCTCTCACTGCAAAACACAAACAGCTATTAGAGATAATTTCCTACAGGTGTCAATCCTTACCGCTCTCACTCTCCCGACCTCACTCTCTACAGATGTCATTCAGCCATGCCCATCACCACATAAATGTTTATAAATTCTAAAAGTTAAAGTTAAAGTTTAGTCTATTAAAGTTTTGTCACGTGTTTTTTTTAATTTGCACATTATTGTCAACCAATGTTGGGTTAGATACTAAAAGTAATCCACTACAAATTACTAACTACTTATATAATATTGTATTCAGATTACTTTACTGATTATTTCATTAGAAAAGTAATCACATTACTAAATACTTCACTTTTAAGTTACTTTCTAAAACACTTGACACAAAACTTTTTTGGATTTTCCACTTAACATATTCAAAATAATGTCTATTTTCTCCTTGATCTTTGTAGCACACCCTTCAGCTGTCAAAAGACGTTCATATGAACATAAGAATTCACATTTTAACTGAATCACACAAAAATAATATTTGTTTTTAAATATTTGTAAATGTACTTTTATGCCACTTGTTTACACTACAAAATAGGTGCCCGAGAGCATTCCAAATATGGCCGCAGAGTGGAGTGACTTGCCTTGAAAGAGACTTTGTAATGCCAAACAGATACGTATGTCATGCCAAACATGTTGACAATTCAAGTCAATCAGTTTACGCGTTATAAACTCCTCCCACAGGAAGTACATCAGTAACACATAAGCAGAAGTCCATATGCCTAGAAAAGTAGTTCCACCAAAATTCACCACGATTTAGACAATTACAGCTCAAATAGCAGACATTTTTACACGTTTTTAAACCCTCCAGTGTACTTGCCCCCAGTGCTGGGTAGTAATAGATTACATGTAATCTGGATGACATAATCAGATTACAAAAATGAAGTACTTGTAATTAGATTGAATTACATTTTAATGTACTCGTAATCAGATTAAAGTTACTTTATTATGGATGACATGATTGCATATTAATAATGAAAAGGCAGTAAATTGTTCATAATTTATTGTTCCCTTTCATTTTTCTTCTTTTAAAATATTTTACATTTTTAATTTTTAAATCAGCCTACAGCTGACATACATATATGATCTGACTGCATAAGTGCTGTTAATGTAGTTTTATTTTAACAAATTGCTTTTGTGCTTGGCTTTAAAAATGTAAATGCATGCACTTTGCTTTTTTGTTTTTGCTTTTTTGTGATGTTAATTCACAAATATAACTGGCCTTATCTGTTAATACATATGAATAGTGCTTGTAATGCCAAAATTGCTGAAAAACATTTGAAGGTCCTTTTTATTTCACTCAGAAAAATGCAACACACACACACACACACAAAATACACAAATTCTCATATTTGATCCATTAAGAAAGTTTCTTTCTAATGCATTTAAGCAACATTGTCGAAATGGAACAAGCTTATCCTACTGAAATGCATGTGGCATCAGATAAACAAGAATTCGCTCAAAAGTAATCCTAAAAGTAAAAAGTCATCTAAAAGCAATCAAATTAGGTTACCTTAAAAATGTAATCCAATAGATTACATTACTGACTACAATTTTAGTAATGTAGTTTGTAATCAGTAACAGATTACAATTCAGAAGTAATCTACCAGTACACTTGCCCCATAAACTTCCATTGTAAGTGTGTTACTGTACTTTAAATGCCATTTCTGTTTGAGAACGTAATCAACAGTGTTTTTGTGTTTGTTTTCAGTGAGGTGAAGTTCAGTATGGCATCATGTCTCTCTGATTACATCACTGATGAGATCTTACAGTCTCTCTCGCACTCGCAACACACACTGGTGAGATTTAAACACATTTAACCACACATATCACAGTGTATATGTGTGTGAGTCTGTATTCATGTGTGTGTGTGTGTGTGTGTGTGTGTGTTTGTCAGGCGGCTCATCTGAGCAGA